>NC_051409.1:2132302-2132644 GCF_015228065.2 Penaeus monodon | reverse complement strand
AATCACATTCTCTTATTCAACACACACACATACAAAAAAACGATACAAAACATCCCAAAACTGAACAAAAATTACGCGCAAGGGGACTCAAGCACATCAGGAGACTTGGGTAGTGACATCCTGCAGGAGTAATGTGTCTGAGGGAGGCGTGCGAGCGGTCAGTCTCCGAGATAAGGATGAGGAGAGGAAATAAAGAGGAAGGAAATTGAGATAGCGGGCGATGGAGGGAGCGGTAAAAAATGGCAAGGCGTTGTGTGAACAAGTTGTAAGTGTTGGGGCTGTGATCTTTTTGGGAAGCCGGGGCGGGGGGGGGGTAAAGGGGGAGCGTGTTTCTTAGATGCT
>NC_051409.1:2130126-2130302 GCF_015228065.2 Penaeus monodon | reverse complement strand
ATAATATGAAGCAAGAAATAAAGCAAGATATCCAAGTACAGAGCAGGCGGCGCACAGACGGAGGGAAACGTGTTATGACCCAGTGGTTATCACTGTTTTGGGAGAGTTTATAGCCCCCATAATGTTGCCTGGGGGCGCTTCCTTAATGTCATTTGGTCTTTTTTTTTCTTTGGCTT
>NC_051409.1:2129955-2130036 GCF_015228065.2 Penaeus monodon | reverse complement strand
ATAGACACTCATATGCGGGTGGGGTTGCGTCGCTAAAAGGAGGCAATAAGGCAATAACTACATGTGTGTGATATGTATTTG
>NC_051409.1:2129081-2129344 GCF_015228065.2 Penaeus monodon | reverse complement strand
TATTAACAATCCCTGCTCAACCCCACGCAAAACACGAAAGCTTATGAAGGGAAAGAGAGGACCAATATGTTGAGAAATCCTGCAAAACGTGATTCACGGGGAATTTTGATGCTCCAGTTCACAGTGGTTGGTCAATATACGTAGGATGTGTGTATACATTTGTGGTAGGGGTAAAAATACAAAGACAAAGTGATGTTATGCGGCATCATACGGCAGAGGACTAGAATGTGATAGAAATGTGAAATGGCTTTATCTTGTTGTGA
>NC_051409.1:2128582-2128899 GCF_015228065.2 Penaeus monodon | reverse complement strand
ATGCTTTTCCATTGATTCTGATTGGAGAGGACATTTTGCATTCAGGACGCAGGGGAACGGGGCGGGTTGCGTGAGAATAGAGTAGTCATATTGTAAAGACCATTGAGTTGTACTACAACAAGTTTTGCTACTCGTTCTTACCCGTCCTATCACACTTCCTCGATATCTGACATAGTTGATTACAATGGAAACTAATGTCGCAGACATCACCACTACATCTCTGGGCTGTTTATTTTCATTCTCTCTCTAATTCGTTTTCGCCAATAACAATGTTCGCACGCGTTTCGTCAGTCGTAGAGACGAGAGAGCAAAGCGAC
>NC_051409.1:2128352-2128525 GCF_015228065.2 Penaeus monodon | reverse complement strand
TAGTTAGTAGTGATCTGAGAGAGCGGCATCGAGCAGAAATGTTTAATATGCCCCATCCATCCTAGTTCTAAGTCCTTAGTCGGTCGCGGAAGAGTCAGTGAGACGCCATTGATTTCTATGTTCCAAGTTACGCCCAGCTCGACCGGCAACGGCAGTTAGCAGTATTAGATGTG
>NC_051409.1:2128091-2128202 GCF_015228065.2 Penaeus monodon | reverse complement strand
CCTCATCTCTCCACGCCAGTTAATAGGGTAGTTGTGAACGTCGGCATATCATAAACGGTTGCCACTTCGAACTGTGACCACACATCCCCAACTAAAGATACAACAGCCACA
>NC_051409.1:2127288-2127901 GCF_015228065.2 Penaeus monodon | reverse complement strand
AACCACACCTACACTACTCCAAAACACACATCCACACTCACACGTTCCGGCGTCCTGAGCTTGGGTGCCACTAATCCTCCTCCATCTTCAGGCAATCTCCGCACTTACACGTCCCTCTGCCACACCGCACATATAACCAGAATCCCTTCCTCAGTCTGCCGTTGTCTCTTCCCCTTTATATCAGGTTCGGTCATCGCTGCTTCCTCACACACATCACCGTGTGGTTTTCCTCCCTCTCTTCCCCCCCATTTCTCTCTCTTCTCCCCTCCCCCTTATCAATCTCTCCCTCTCCCCTCTTTCCCCTCTCCCTCCTCTTTTCCCCTTTCCCTTTCCCTCCCCCTCTTTCCCTCCTCTCTTCCTCTTGCCCCCCCTCTTCTTTCCCTCTTTCCGAAAGCCGCCGTGGCTAAATTACTGGTTTCTCTTCCTGCCCTCTGTGTCCCAGTACTTCTTCCGAGGTATTTCCCCCCGACCTCAACTTAGAACAATTAGTGGTTTTAAAGCGCGAGGAACAGGCGTAATTTGACTTCATTACACGCCGGGCTTGTGCTGCACATCAAAGCTCACCAGAGTTGCTTTTTTGCGTCACTTCATCAGCAGCTCAGAGGCCCCGCAA
>NC_051409.1:2127031-2127250 GCF_015228065.2 Penaeus monodon | reverse complement strand
CTTCGTTCTTTGTCGGTCCGTCGATCATGCATTTAACGCTGTGATTTTTGCCCTTTCCTTTTGGCTGCCTGAATAACGGCCCTGACACGTGGAAAAACGTATTCGCTGGAAAAACACGGTATTTCGCAGTAGATAAATAGTGTTTTACTTTCCTGCGATGATATAGACTCGTCGAGATGATAATCTGGAGGAGTGTGCTTTTATGACGGTGTGTGCTAC
>NC_051409.1:2126257-2126473 GCF_015228065.2 Penaeus monodon | reverse complement strand
CACCTCCCAGGAATTTCCCCTCACCGCTCGTGGCCCCTATTATATTCCCCGCTCTTACACGTTTCCCCCCATACAATAGGTTAGAAACGCAATTTAAAAAGGTTATAAATGCAATTCCCGGTTGTAAAATGGAATACTTATTTATGTAACGGTGTTTGTGTCTGCGGGGGTAATAATACGCTCATCGTGACATCACTACCATATCATTTATTTAGA
>NC_051409.1:2126074-2126160 GCF_015228065.2 Penaeus monodon | reverse complement strand
GTGTGTTGCCGTCCCTCGATCATGGCCGGTCCTCCTTTGCTTGTCTTCTCCTCCCACCTTTTCCGCTTCGTGCGCGCCGTCGCTCG
>NC_051409.1:2125869-2125981 GCF_015228065.2 Penaeus monodon | reverse complement strand
CCCGTCCGTTTCCTGCTGTTTGTCCGCTCACCTTGCGTTTGCATTTCCTTTTCCTCCGCCCCCCCTTCCTTTTGTTATTTCCTTGAAAGGGTGGAAAAAAAGGGGGAGAAGG
>NC_051409.1:2125086-2125695 GCF_015228065.2 Penaeus monodon | reverse complement strand
ATTTTTTGGTGTGTGTGCGGTGTGCAAGTGTGCGGGTGAAATGCGAGGGTGTCCATTGCCAGGGTATGATACAATTTACCTGCCAACAATATTCCCCAAGATACGCAAGAAACCGAAAAATAACCGCATCGGAGTTTACAAACCAATCCACTTCTTTTTCCTCCTCCGCTCCGGCCGCTCCGCGCCCCCCCTCCCCCTTTGGCCCTTAAGGGGGACCCCGGAAACGCTTCTCCAGCCCCCCACCATTTCCATCCCCCTTTTTCCAAACGAGGCACCAAAGGGACACTAAAAGTGCATTCTACGCGAAAGTTAACCCTAAGTTGTAATGAAGGTACGGCGGCTCCGCGCCCCTCTGAGGGTAAATCCCCTTTTATACATCATTCCCGGGAATATATATTCGTTAGAAATATATCAATGCATTGGCGCGCAACTCGAAGTAAAATTAATAAATATCCTATAGACTCTCGTAAATAAGAATTCCGCTGCTACAGTTTGGAACATTTGGGGGATTATCTGAGGATCTTTACAATGGTATTGTATTCCTGTCCTCTGCGTACTGGTCCAAGGAAACATGGTCTAAAATCGTACAGGAATACCTTTAATATACTT
>NC_051409.1:2124977-2125059 GCF_015228065.2 Penaeus monodon | reverse complement strand
AATGGGGTCATTATTTTGCTAATACGGCGGTTTTTAAAAACAAACGAGAACCTTATTTCTCTTTCTACCTTTTTCAATGAGC
>NC_051409.1:2124690-2124875 GCF_015228065.2 Penaeus monodon | reverse complement strand
CTATGTTTGTGAGGGTTTAGGGGCACATTTTCAAAGAAATTAGCAAATATGGAGATATGTGTTAGAAGTTCTCAACACATATCAACGAGCTGTGATCTGAAATAGAGACCCATTTTAATTGTGCTTTATCTATACCTGATAGATGTCAATCTTTCTCTCAATATTTTACCCTTGCCTTGTTTCGA
>NC_051409.1:2124010-2124654 GCF_015228065.2 Penaeus monodon | reverse complement strand
ACCGTTTAATCTAGTTTGTTACAAGTGAAAGGTTATTCATTGATAATTAATATTGATTTTAATACAATATTTTCTATAGACGCCTGAAGAACTACAGATTCGTGATACTTTGATTAAATTGAATATCAAAGGTAGTGACGCAACCTTGGAGGTCACGTTTACTAAATAATTACTTCAAGATTCATTCGCCCACAAAGTGAAGAGTGTATAAAAGATGAGTTTGCCGTACTATATACCTAAAAATGGTAGAGTCAAATTGTCCAGTTATAAGAATTTACCGTCATTTGCACCAAGGACCGTTTCTTAATAGGACCATCAATCACAACTTTAAATCCACAACTTAATTACTCTAGCACCTCTCAAGACTATTTCAGTATCCTTTTTCACTTTAAAATCAAGATTTTTGCCTTTCCCCAAGTCATGCTGCTCACTGATTCACCTGGCTGCGTTCCGAGAAGATATACTCGGTGACTTTTTCTGCAACGTAAGCCTAAGACAACACTAAGGGGGTCCAAGCGAATAGGCAAGGAAAAAAGTGGAGGACAAGGTCAGATGAGGTCACGTTAAGAGTTTTCCTGTCTGTCGCTAGGGGCTGACCCCACTAACCCATTTGATATATGGTGTATTTTCTAAAAGATATGATA
>NC_051409.1:2121635-2121739 GCF_015228065.2 Penaeus monodon | reverse complement strand
TCTATGTGACAGCTCCCCTTTTTTGTAATTGTCTGTGCAAATTTAGGGAAAAAACCGTAAAGTTATTTTCACTTTTTTTTCTTGTTTTTTCGAGACCATTTGCT
>NC_051409.1:2121188-2121603 GCF_015228065.2 Penaeus monodon | reverse complement strand
CGATCCATCCCCCACCAACAATCTCCCCGCGTAATTTTGCAACAAAAGGATCTTTGTCGATTTTGGGGGAAATTGCGAGGCTTTTCGAGGCGAAGGAAAGAATGAATATGTCTTGATCTCCAAACTTTACTTTTTTCCAAAAATTGCACGAATTCGCCCCCGGTATACCCAAGGGTTTATTTTTCCAATACCAACTTTCGTGAAGAGTACGTGTTTAATATTAAAAAAACAAAAACAACACGTGATCGCCAACAGACAGTGAAAAATGTGAAAAAATTGTTTTGACGTTGCTTTTTTTTCCAGGTTTTGGATGCAGAAGACCGTGTCGGTCTTTCTCGGAATTAGAAAATTTAAGGGAAGATTCGTTCTAAAAAAGAAGCAAGATGGTATTAAAAAAGTTACCCCACACACAACA
>NC_051409.1:2119833-2120044 GCF_015228065.2 Penaeus monodon | reverse complement strand
GTAAATTTGGGGGGGGGGAAAAAAACTTTTGGGGGTGCAAAAGGGGAAAATTGGGGGAAATAAGGCGTTTTTTTTTTTTTTAAAAAAAAAAAAAAATTTTTTTTCAAAAACCCCACCTAAAAAAAACCTTAAAAAATTAAAAGCCCCGGGGGGTTTTTTTACCAAAAAAACAAGACTGAAGAACCAAACTTTATGGGGTTTAACAGAAGGG
>NC_051409.1:2119067-2119721 GCF_015228065.2 Penaeus monodon | reverse complement strand
GTTAAAAGGAGGAAACAAAAATTGTGTTGGGACTAAAAAGAAAAAAACTGAGGTTTCAAAAAATTTTGGGGGGATTTTGGGGAAAAAACAAATCTTTTTTTCCCAGATTTTTTTGAGGGTAGCCCAAAAAAAAAATTTGAAAAACCGTTGGTTTATTTAAAAAAAAAAATAATTAAAAAAAAAAGGGAAAAAATTACATTTAAAAAATAGATTTTTAAATTAAAATAAAAATTTGAAAAAACTTAATTTATAAAAAAAAAAAGAAAAATTTAAAAAAGGAAATTTTTCTTAATTAAATAAAAAATTATTAAAAATATTTAAATAAATTTTTTAATTTATAAATTTTGATTTTTTAATAATAAAAAAAAAGAATATTTTAATTTTTAATATGATAAAAAAAATTAAAAAAAAAATTAATTTTTTAAAAAATAAATTTTTAAAATATGTAATTTAAAAAAATTTTATTTTATTTAAATTAATAAATAAAAAAATTAAAAAATTAAATATGGGAAAAAAAAAAAAAAAAATAAATAAAATATTTTTTTTAATAATAAAAATAAATATTTAATAATATTAAAATAATTTTTATTAATATATATAAATTTAAAAATATAATAATAATTAAATATTAATTTTAATATCATTTTTTAAAAA
>NC_051409.1:2118376-2118466 GCF_015228065.2 Penaeus monodon | reverse complement strand
CTAACACAAATCGTAGATGATAAAGATAGAAGGTTTAAACATTTATTTGTCCTAAAAGCCCCATTATTTTCCCGCATCCTTTTTAAATTT
>NC_051409.1:2118178-2118334 GCF_015228065.2 Penaeus monodon | reverse complement strand
AATTCATGGCCCACTTTTCCCTGAAAGACGCGATTTTTCCATTTTCCTTTTTTCCCCGAAGCGTCTTCGTCTTTCGTGACATTTTTAGTACCTCGGAAGACTTGCCCTACGACTCAAGCTTGGAATTTCTGGGAAATCTTCTAGTATTTTATAATG
>NC_051409.1:2117898-2118124 GCF_015228065.2 Penaeus monodon | reverse complement strand
AGGAGGGGGCATCTTTTTTTTTTTTTTTAATTTGACACTTTGGTGTATCTGAAATGTATAACTGTGAAAGATTTTTTTTTAAAAAAAGAATAAGAAACTTTGGGCTTTTTTTTGCATAGATACGTACTGAGGCCCCTTTGGCCTGAAATAAAAATTAAAAGACTCTCGGGAAAAGCGCGACTTTTACACGTGGCACAGCGACGCTTTTCATCTTCTTTCTTTTTAG
>NC_051409.1:2117128-2117868 GCF_015228065.2 Penaeus monodon | reverse complement strand
CACGTTTCATTTATTCCCCACCCCCCTTGGGCCGCCTGTACCTTCCCTCCATCTCTGTCCTTCTGCAGGGTCTCTTTTTTTCTCCCATTCCACTATTTTCCTCTCCCTTTTCCCCCCCCCCCCTCTCTATCCTTTAAAATTTTTTCTATGTTTTTTTCCCCCGATGTGAGGAAAGGGAAAATGTGTTTATGATCAAATTGCAATTTGGTTTAAAAACGTAGATTTTGGAGAAATTAACAAAGGGGAAAGGAGAAATACGGCTTTTCGGTAAACATATTCAAGTGCCCAAAACATAAAATTTTTTCCCTTAATTCTTTCAAAAACAAAAGACGAACAGGAAGACGAGATTTTTCAGGTTTTTTAAAAATTTTTGGCTTTGTTTTTCCTTTTTTTCTTTTGTTTCTATTTTTTATAACTTTTAAAATGAGTGTGCATTCGAGCAAAAACTTCATGAAAGTATTTCACAGAAAAATACCCCTACCAAGAATCCTACTTCAGCAAAGTTATGGAGAGACAAAAAAAAAAAAAAAAAAAAGAAGGAAAAAATCACAGAAAAATAATCAAAGAACCAACATTTGAGAAAGATATTCGTAAGAATAAAGTTCCTCAAAAATTTATTCGACCCAAAAAGAACGAAAATACCCCGAGCCAGTCACTCTTTTAGTATATAAACCGAGATCACAGCAAAGTTCAACCAAATTGATAGCACGAAAACGATAAAACATGGGAAGGAAGACGAG
>NC_051409.1:2116738-2117026 GCF_015228065.2 Penaeus monodon | reverse complement strand
CGGTGTAAACATTGGAATGATATGATATAAAAAATTAATAATTTGACTGATTAAAATAAAAACAGGGGGGAACATGTAACTAAAATATATCCCGAAAAAAAAAAGGAATTTTTTAGAAGGTTTAAAGCCCGGAAACTATTTTACAGAGGCTGGAAATATAGCCAGCTTCCTTTTTAAATTTTCCATCATTATATTACATATAAATAAGCCACTACCACCCCAGAGTTAGCACGAACACAAAAGTGACAACTGAGCTCAGTGGGTGGTCGACACTTCCTTCAAAGACTG
>NC_051409.1:2116477-2116554 GCF_015228065.2 Penaeus monodon | reverse complement strand
GGGTGATGGTGTGGTGATGGGGGGTGAGGGGAGGGTGATGATAATGAGGGGGTGAAAATGGGGTTTGGGGGGGGTGG
>NC_051409.1:2116223-2116290 GCF_015228065.2 Penaeus monodon | reverse complement strand
ATATTTTTGGCCTGGGTTGACAGTAAACTAAAACCGGTTATGGATTTTTCGACGGGGGGAAATGAGG
>NC_051409.1:2112110-2112674 GCF_015228065.2 Penaeus monodon | reverse complement strand
CTTTATCATCACATAAATGAAAAATAATTTGTGAGGAAACACATCTGTATATTGTTGCTTTACATTTTTAGTGTAAAAATGTTTTTAATGAAAAATTTTAATTTGATTTGCATTTTAAATGTGAACGTTTTAAGTCCCCTTTTTTTGTTACTTTTATCGCCCTTTCTAACGAGTTTTTTAAGATTAAAAAAAAAGTTTGCGGAGTGTTTTCTCAGGTGTACACCCTTTTGTTCCTTTATTAGGCATAATTAATATATACACGTGTACCACCAAAACACAACCCACACCAACACACCACAACAAAATCGCATAATTTTTTCCCTTTAAATTAAGAGCACTTTCGTTTTTTGGTGATGTTGATATTTTCAGAGGGTTCAACTCAAGTAAATATAATAGAAACTATTTAAACATAACCTGCCGGATGCACATTCGTGGCAGATAAAGCTTACAGGGAGTAGACGTCAGTAAACGGCTTGTTATTGAGTGTAACACAACGGCAGCTTCGATTCCATTTCCCTTCCCTCTCGATATATATACATACGAGCTACATACATGTACATGCTT
>NC_051409.1:2110777-2111829 GCF_015228065.2 Penaeus monodon | reverse complement strand
GAATTTCCATCAAGGAATTCCTGGAGATAAAGCTTCCTAAAGTTCGCCACCACAGAAACTCGTCACCATCAGTTCACAGGGGCGCCTTTGGCCTGCCTTTCCAGAGGGCCTTGGCTCGTGCGGACGGCGGGGATAGCACTGTCCTGGGCGAAGTCATTTGCATGTAGATAAGAGCCGTGAGTCGCCTCGGGTTACTGATATCAAAACGACCTTCATAATTCGGAGATAAAAAACGGGTCCCGGACCTGAAAGAGCTGACGGGGACCAAAAGGTACTCGCGGCCTTCAGGTAATTTGCTCCAAGACGAGAAGCCACTTACGAAGGCGCGGGGGGGGGGGGGGGCGGTAACAGGCGCGACAACAGATGCAGGAGGAAGCAGTGGAGGGGAAGAGACAATTAGGGGAGGGGGAGGAGAGAGGTTAACGTAACAGGAGCGAAAGAGAAGAAGGAGGTATTGGAAGGGCGGAGGGAGGAGAGAGTAGCAGGTGTGAGGCCAGACAATAAAGGGAGACAATAGAATGTATGAGAAAAGTGGAAAATCGGAGAGATATGAAAAGAAACGGAAAAATACGAGGCAGTGACGAGGAGGACGGAGAAGGTAGAAACGGATGCAAACCATCGACTTCAAGGTAATTGCTGTAACATGATGAAAACATGATGAAAACAGGAGTAAAAGCAGAGAGCAGGAGGGCAAGGAAGAGCAGTGAGACAATGCTGTACGAATGGCTGTGTTAAATTATATGCCACTACAATCGTTGCATGATAATGAGAAAAGGAGAGAGCAACGGAGAAAGAGACGAGCGAGGGATTTTAATGGAGAAAATATTTAATAGCGGAGCAATAATCAAGAGACTACGGAAAAGATCAAGGAAAAGACCGATGAAGTGTGAGAAAACAAAGGGAGGAAGAATGTCACTGAGGTATACGACAGTTTGTTTCATTCTTACCGTCCACGCGATACTGAAATAGCTTGGATTACATGAAACTATTCGCAGAAATAAAATTACTTTGCTTTTATTTCGTGAATAGCTCTAAAAAAAGGCGTCTTAGAA
>NC_051409.1:2110556-2110669 GCF_015228065.2 Penaeus monodon | reverse complement strand
TCAGAGTCAGACACGAAGACCTGAAAAAGAGTGCACCACACACAGAGAAAAGGAAGATGAGACAGGCAAATAACGATACCAAAAACAAAGAATAAAAAGGGGTAATCATGAAT
>NC_051409.1:2109722-2110339 GCF_015228065.2 Penaeus monodon | reverse complement strand
TGATCATTTATTGTTGATATCATTGTTACTATTATCACTTTCATTATAACTGTTATTGTCTTCACCATGATTATTCTTATTTAGTAAGGACTATGTTTTCTTTTCTATTTACCGGCTTAATGTTGATTTGCTGTGAGTTATTTGTTTGGTTAGTAAGATTACGCTGGCGACTAGTGACAAAATTTCATGTGTTGATTGGCCATGGCATTGCATAATTTTGCAATTTAGGATCAAACTGAATTTTTATGATTTCATAACTGATCATGAGAGGAAATTCATCTCAGAAATAGTGTAGACGCGTATTCAAACTTGCTTTTTAGCCGCTGTTAGATGACTGCGATCTGTGAGTGCTTTCTAATTACATTATTATCGTCATTACTATTCATCCGTGAATGATAATGCTGAGTGCTTTTTCGTGTAAATGAAGCAGTAATTAACTAAGCATGAACAACTTTAAATTTTTACTAGAGTGACTGGAAGATTCTTTCATTCCATTTTATGAGAAAGAAATATAGCGAAAAAAATAGAAATTAACGAACGCGATGGCTCAAATAAGAGGAAAGAAGGATTAAAAGAATGAAGGAAGAGGAATGATGCTTGAAGAAGGGATTTGAAGC
>NC_051409.1:2108752-2108875 GCF_015228065.2 Penaeus monodon | reverse complement strand
GAATTTCCATCAAGAAATTCCTGGAGATAAAGCTTCCTAAAGTTTTATACGGTTAACTGTAATAATCGTGACAGTTTGATTATAATAAAGCATTAGAGAAAAGATTGGTAGATGCATGCAGGG
>NC_051409.1:2108337-2108660 GCF_015228065.2 Penaeus monodon | reverse complement strand
GGGGGGGGGTATTCATGTCTAGACAAAGTTAAAAACTATATAAGGAGAAAAAATCGAAAAAAAGGGAATAACGGTATGATATTAATGATTAACCTAATCAAATGAATGAATTGCCTCCATGTCCACATATAGACATGAGGGGATAGTAAGATTTAAAAATTATGCAAGAACAAAAAGAATGAAATGAATAAAAGTGAAGTATGTAAGATGGGGGAAAAGGGATTAAGAGAGGATTTACAGAGAGTAAGACAAAGGGAACGAAAAGGAAGGTAAAGTGATCATACCGGAAGAGGAACACAGAAAAAGTAGATGGATACACAGAT
>NC_051409.1:2107692-2108120 GCF_015228065.2 Penaeus monodon | reverse complement strand
TCAGGCAGAGATAAAGGTGGAGCCGAACCACAGCCAACCCGAGGGGAAGTTGCAGTCACAGGATAACAAATTCTGAAAATGCAGAGGAGAGAGGCAAATAATCCGACCAAAGAATCATACAATATACAAGTGAAAAGGGGGGGGAGGGAGTCCGGCTGTCACAGAGAATGCCAGGGAAAGCGCCGTTTTCCCGACGGAGGAAGAGTCGGGGCCGAGCCGCCGCCAAGCCTGGCTGCTTGCGAGGAAGGCTGCCCCCGCAGTCGGAGGCGAAGGACGCTGCGCTTGCAAAGGGGATGTGCAGTTGATTCTGGACAAGAGATCGGAGATGAATAAGGAGAAGACGAAATGGCTAAAAAAAATGGGAACAGAAATATAAAATTGATTATTAACTTGAATACAATCAATTGCATCAAGAAATAGAGATAAGA
>NC_051409.1:2105916-2107051 GCF_015228065.2 Penaeus monodon | reverse complement strand
CGAAAGGAAGCTTCTGCCCTTCATAACTTTGTTCTTTTCTCTGAATTCATCTTGAGTTTCCTTTATTAATTTCCTTTTTCAATCATGACTGATTTTTACCTCTTCTTAATTCTCTTCCGTATAAGGAAAGGAAAAGAAAAGTAGAATAAAAGAGAGGGTCGACAGAGAATAACGTAGTAATCGTGAGATTACGTAGTAAGAATGAGACAGAGAGAAGGAAGAAAACGTACTAATGATAAAACAACATAAAAAGACCAAAGGGACGAGGCAAAAGAGAAGCAACGAAGTGTTCGATAGCGACGAAGCGGAGAAAAAGTATGGAAAAGGAGGGAGCGGCAGCGAGAGAGATGACGAATTCTGGAGTGAGGATCCGGGAGGTTTATGAGAGGGGGTGGGGGGGTCCCTGGGGACAGCTGGGGTGGAGGCGCCGTGGAGGTGGAGGAAGTGGATGTGGAAGAGATGGAGTTGTTGGAGGCTTGGGCTGTGTTGGAGGCGGTGGATGGCGCGAGGGAGATGGCGGGGGAAGGAGCAGGCAGCCCACCTAGGCGTTGGCGAGGGCCAAGCGAGAGCAGGCTGCAGGTGACGGAGAAGCAGGAGGCGAGCAAGCGGCTGCGAGGGAGACGGGTTGGCCTGAGATGAAGAGGACAGAGGAAGACTAACGGCCGTATTATTAAAACGCTGGTGTGGGCCTCGCAATTCATCCCCCAGGGAAGAGTAGGGAGCCCCGTACTAGCATATCTTTTAACTGCTCGGAAAGCCCCCTTCCCTGGGGACTTCTGCGGGGACTGGTTGGTACGCCTGATGCATCCCGCGATCATCAGTTGGTAAACCTAATGCTGGCTGGATTACTATTTACAGCCAAATTCATTTTTTTTTTGGTGAAAAATAGTGCCAGAAACGATTATCGGAAAGCTAAATGTCTTTTACATGTTATATTCACAATCGCTCTCAAGACACTTAATCGTCTGGAAAAGTCCAGGGTTATCACAGGAGCATATACTATATTTCATTAGTAAATCAGCCAGAAATTGTCTATTTCTTATTTCAGACTCGCATAACTCTCTTGCTATTTGGATGATGTAGATTTTATTCTTTATAAAGGCTGGGTAAATTTCGATACTTCACCGCCGCGTCG
>NC_051409.1:2105093-2105297 GCF_015228065.2 Penaeus monodon | reverse complement strand
TTCAGGCATTTGGCCTGAAAATACGTTTGGGCATATTTATATAGTGATATACATATATTATTAGCAAATTAAAAGGTCTTCATAAATTTATATGGGGATGAGAATAATTATCATATGGTAATTATTGTAATTTCTGATATATAGCTAATATATACATATAGCTAATTTACGTTATATAGTAAAAGAAGCGCTGTTTAGTATATC
>NC_051409.1:2104785-2105025 GCF_015228065.2 Penaeus monodon | reverse complement strand
CAGTATATACTTCATAAATATTTGGTGGGGCTTAGTACGAGGTGCTCCCAGTTGCCCCGCGTTTGTTCCAATACTATGCGGAAGAAGAACACCCGCAAAACTTTAGGAATACGGGAAAGTAGTTCTGGGGAAAATCCGCTTAATAATACGTTTAATATTACGGTCGTAAGGAAGACATCAAGAGAGATAGAGGGAAATGTCTGGACAAAGAGAGAAGGCCGGACGAGAGATTTCAGAGCG
>NC_051409.1:2104360-2104657 GCF_015228065.2 Penaeus monodon | reverse complement strand
GACAGGCAGACAGACGAACATAAAAGATAATTAATAAAAGGGGAGAAATAAAAATAAAAATGGTTGGGCCAAGTTGCCACCGATAATGCCAGGGAAATCCTAAATCCTGCGCTGGAGATTCGCTGTTTTCCCCGACCGAGGAAAAGTCGGGACGAGACGCCGCGAAGCTTGGCTGTTCGCGGAGGAGGGCTGCCTGTGCGGTCGCGGTCGGCGAAGGACCCGGGGCGGTATCTACGAAAGGTCTTAGACTCTGAAATCTGTCTTAAACATAAAAGAGTCTCTGGTTTAACTCGTTGC
>NC_051409.1:2103981-2104248 GCF_015228065.2 Penaeus monodon | reverse complement strand
AAAGATCGAGAGGTCCCCTTCATACCTGGGGCGAAATTCTCTTTTAGTTCCCTCTATTCCACTCTTGCAATTCTGATTTAATTCTCCCGTTTATTAAATATATAGAGAGTGAAAGTGAAGAATTTATTAGGAGGAAAAAGAGATTCAGGGAGGAATAACATCGAGTGATATTAAGCAGTAATAAAAGGGTCAGGAAGGAAAATGATGTAATAGTAATAGTAAAGCAATGAAGAAAAAGAGATAGGCAGACTGATACCTTGACACATG
>NC_051409.1:2101374-2103883 GCF_015228065.2 Penaeus monodon | reverse complement strand
TAATATTTCGATACATAATGAGAAAGACCGAATGAGGGTGTGTGAGAGAGAGATAGAGATGTAAATATTTAGCATGTGTTTATTAATGCAAATATATTTAACACATAAGATTCATTGTAAACATACTGAATTATTAATGTATGCATACGACCCAAGAGGTTCTCCCATAGTTTCATCCAAAGTTTAAAGCAATAAATTCTTGTAAAAACTTGTAAGCCTTTGCATTCATACCTCGGATTCTGCTGCGATCACCCCGACCGAACGCTATGTAATCAGTCCAGTTTATTCTGGTGATAGATGTTTTAGCAGAAAGCAGTAGTAGACGGTGGCAGGGAGGTAAGAGAGAGCAGGAAAGAGAGGGGGGACGAAAGAAAGATGAGTTGGTGGCAACGGAGCAGTGACACAATGACAGTAAGTAGGAGCGAGTGGTAGAGGTACTGCAAGGGAAGAGGGTGGGGAGGCGAAAGGGAGACAGTGGTTGACCAAACAGCGGAAAAAGGGAGAGGATAAAAGATAAGGGAGGAAGGAAAAAGACTTGGAGATGATCGAAAAGGGGGGGGGAGGGTATCAACAGACTATAAGGTTTTGTTAAAAAAAAAAGGGGGGGGGGAGAGAACAGTGATGGGAAGGGATAATGTAGGGAAATACACACAGAGACTCGTTAGGCAGACAGCAGACATACAAAGAAAAAGAAGAAGGAAAGTAAAATATTCTAATAAATAAAACGAAAAAGCACAGAAAAAAATATATATCAAAGCAACAACAAGCATAGAACAGGAAAGGAATAATGAAAAGGGAGGTCAGACTATCCACGCAAGAAAGAAAAACCCAATTTTCGCCTGAAACTCGACGCTTTCCAACCCCAGGACGAGATGGGGACGAGCGGTGAAGCCTGGATGCCGCGGAGAAAGGGGGTGCCCGCCCAAATTGACGGAGTGGGGATAGCCCTGATGCGCAAGCGAAGTGGGGGGAATGTAAGGAAAGAATTCAAGACAAAAAAGAGAAACATACACAGAAAAAGGGAATAAAAAAAATATAATCATATGCACATATTTACATCAGGAAATTTTTCGAGGGATATTTTTACACTTCCGCACTTTTTATTTAAAGAAATATTAAAACTTAATGAATTTTATTCAAGATAACACATTATAAATCGTTATCTCAGACTAGTTTCGTAGACAAAAAAACACATTTTGTTTTAGTTTAAAAAAAGGGTAATGAAAGTATGTCATTGCAATGATGACTTGTTCCAAAGTACTTAATATGGAACTTTTTATTTAAATATGCAAAGTCATTAATGAAAAAAAATAATGAAAATTTTGGAAAGTTCCAAATAATACAAAATGCATGATGTCACTTTCATTTTTAGCATGTCTATTGGAATGTAGACAGCGTGATGATTAAAAAAACACTATTTTGATGACGCTTAATGAAAGAAGAAAGGTGGCATACATTTTTTTCTAGGACACCCAAAAGGACAGGTGAGGGGACGTCGCGTAAGAGAGCAGAGTGAAAGAGTCGTAAGGGTTATTCAGCATTTCAGAAAAATACCCCTTTGCCCATAAGTAAATCAAACTTTTGAAGTATAAAAATATACTGAGGTTCGATATTCGTTTTGCATTAATTTTCCCCGACATATCGACGCAATAGTTTATAAGTTAAACAAATTAGCTCGCGACGGAGGCGGGCAAGCAATTGTTAAGGGTTTTTTGGGAGCAGGTTTTTTAAAAACAGAAAATCGGGCACCAGGGGGTGGAGAGTGGAATGCGAGGAGGGGAAGGTAACGACGGACAGCAGAAAGTAAAAGGGACAGTAAGTGAGGAGCTTTTAAGATGAGAGGAAGACATTTAGCAGCAGAAATCGGGGGAAGCAGGAAAAAAGGACAAAAGAAAAAGGAGGGGGTGAGGGGCCGGTTGACATTAATACAAAAAGGGTAAAAGGCCCCAGGAAGGAGGGAACCCAGAGAAAAAAAAAAAAAGGGGTCAGATAGACTTTAAAAGAAAAGGCACCATGTTCGGGAAAGGGAAAGGGAAGGAATATGAGGCTACGGGAGAAATCAAGGAAAGGGGGATAAATTTACAGAAAAGGAGGGGGAATGTGAGTTCATCAGAAAAAGGAAGAAGTGATGAAAAGACCTAGAGAGGGAGAGAGAGTTTAAAAGAAATACTTTTTACTAAAAAAAACGAAAAAGCTGGTGCTCCGGGAACGAGAACATTACAAAATTTAAAAATCCCGGAAAAAAAGACGGGGGAAAAGTATTTTATAGTAAAAAACCGCCCCGGGGGGACTTTTGGTTTAAGGGGGCCGTGTGGAAGACATCAAGAGAAAAAAAAGGGAAGTATCTAGACATAGAAAAGGGCCGAAACGAGAGAAATGTCAGAGCGAAAGTGGGGGGGGGGAAAAAAAAGAAAAGAAAAGTAGAAAAACAGAGTTTGGGCAGAAAAATTTAAGGAGAATAAAAGGGTTAAAAAAGGGAAAAAGGGTCAATGGAAAACCTAGAGAGACG
>NC_051409.1:2100941-2101355 GCF_015228065.2 Penaeus monodon | reverse complement strand
GGGCCCAAACCCCGCGGATTTCACGAAAGGTCTCCAAAATTTTCCCTTTTTAGACAAAAAAGCTATGCCCCTGCCCCGTTGGACTCTCGGGTTTAATACGGGTAACAGAAAGAAAGTTTTCCAACGATTTTAAGACTCTATAAAAATAACGAAAAAATTTAAAATTTTAAAAACCCTAACACCGCAATGAATATTACTTCTAAAAAGGGAAAAAAGGGGTTTTTATCTTATTTATTTTAATAAAAACTAAAAAATGAAAAGGGAACGGGGAAAAAAGGTTTTAAATCATCAGGGGGCTAACCGTAAAAACTAAAAAATAATAATTTTTGTTTAATGCGTTTTTTTCAAGCACGTTTTTTCAAAAAGTTTTTTTTGAGAGCAGGGGGCCTTCATTTTTTTGGATAAAAACCCAAC
>NC_051409.1:2100509-2100896 GCF_015228065.2 Penaeus monodon | reverse complement strand
AAATTTTCCCGTTTATTAAATAAAGGAAGAGAGAAAATGAGGGGAAAGATTCGGGGGAAGGGTAAAAATCGAGTGCCAAAAAGGGCCCCGGGTACCATTCTCTTGCTGTTTTTTTTCTCCTAAAGAGGTGGATGCTCTTTTTTATACCGTAATATGCATATTTTTGATTCTACAGGTAAATTTCTATGAAAAATTGAATTTAAAATATCCACTAAGAACATAAATACGAAAAATTTTTTTTTTTTGGGATGGTTTGGGTAGCTGAAAAAACCCTTTCCAAACTCATTTTGTTGTGTATGGCCTGTAGTAAGTCCCAAATTTTAGTTTCGAACAGAATTTCGCTTTTTTTTTACTGCATAAAAACAAAACAAAAAAGTTTTACTTTGT
>NC_051409.1:2099777-2100487 GCF_015228065.2 Penaeus monodon | reverse complement strand
TCATGAAAATCGAGCAAAAATTACCGGGAGTAACCAATCAAAAGACCACAGAAAAAAAAAATTTTTTCGGTAAATGCGCATTTAAAACTTTTCCAAAACCCTTTTGAAAAGGACCTAATGTGCATAAAAAATGAGATATGCCCGGGTTTTTTAAATCATAACACATTCAAAATAAACATTGTAAGGTTTTTGGGCAAGATTTTTAGCCCTTTTTTAGACCTTTTTTAGACCTCTAAAAAAGCCTCACCCCGGGAGAAATTCTCTGTGAAACATAGTCCCTCCGAGGGAGCATGTAATTTTCCCTTTTTCGTTTCAGGGAGACTTTGGTATTTTTCCCAGGTTTTTCTAGCCCTGCCTATATTTTAAATTCCTCTGCATATTCTCGATGGAAACATCATCCCTTTTTCCTTTGGGGCCCTTGTGGGCGCACTTTTTAAAAGGATAATGTTTTTTGTCTCGCGCAAAACCCCTACGGCCCCGATTAAGGGTTTTAAATGGAAAATAGTTTATGAAAGAAAAAAAAGAGGGTTGTTAAAAATTTAAAATAAACCCCGCCATAAATATTGCTTAAATAAAAAAATTTAAAAAAAAAAGCTCGTGTGGGCCAGTGTTTAAAATTTGATTTGCCAGGGTTGGGCTACAGGCCTTTCTGTTCGGGTATTTTTTGTAGCAGAAAAAAATTTATTCTGTTTTTTTTAAACAAAAGGTTT
>NC_051409.1:2099408-2099536 GCF_015228065.2 Penaeus monodon | reverse complement strand
AATGCAATGCAGCTGTGACTGAGGGACAGCATTTGTTGCCACCCTAGGTTTTGGGACAAACACAAATGGAGAAAAAGTAGATTTGGGGGTTGCCAAAAGGGGTACACGTTTTTTTTTAAGAATTCAAA
>NC_051409.1:2099031-2099337 GCF_015228065.2 Penaeus monodon | reverse complement strand
AATAAAAATGAAAAAAAATCGTGAAAAAAATTTAAATGAAATAAAATAAACCCCAAAAAATGACTCCCCCACGAGGGGTGCGTCATTATGTAAACAAAGGGGAATTTTTAAACAGAAAATTTTGGGTCTGATGCGAAAGGGACATTTTTTTGGTGCCAAAGTGTTCACCGATTTTTTTCCATTTTGCGTCTTTTACTTTTTTTCCAAAAAAATTCGTACACGGGCCCTTTAAGCAGTGTTTAAAAGGGGCAAAAATGAAGATGAATAATACTGGAGGAAAAAGATAGGTAGGTGATCCCTGGGAAA
>NC_051409.1:2098676-2098922 GCF_015228065.2 Penaeus monodon | reverse complement strand
TTTTTTGATAGGAATGAAAAATAGAGCGAAAGAGGGGTGGGGTATGAGACAGAGAAAAATGTAAAATATTTAGAGGGTTTTTTTTAATCCCAAAATGTAATTTATCATAATTCTTTGATAATTGAAAACCCTGTAAATTTATAAATGTGTACACCGACCCCAGTGCTTTTCCCCTTTCCCCCTGTCCCCCCCAATTTAAAAGCAATAAATAAAAAAACACCCTGTAAAAAACACAGAGAAGTTTAT
>NC_051409.1:2098008-2098637 GCF_015228065.2 Penaeus monodon | reverse complement strand
TTTTAAAAAAGGAGAATCAGGTACCCCAAAAGAAAGGCGAGGGGAAATCAAAAATTTTTCGCGGGAAAAAACTTTTTTAAAAAAAGGACGAGATGGGGACGAGACGCCGCGAAGCCTGGATGCTCGGGGGAAAAAGGGGTTTTCCCGGCCGGATATTGGGGCTTTAAAACCCGGATGCTGAAAGCGAAATGGGAAAGAAAGGTTGAGGGAAAAAATTTCGGAGACAAAAAAGGAGAAAATAAGTAGGAAAAAACAGAGAAAAAATTTTAAAAATTATTATATGATGTACATTTTTACATCAGAAAATATTTTTTTCCGGGGGAATTTTAAAAATTTTAGTCAAGGGCCGTTATATAAATCAATATAAAAAATTAAGAATTATATTAAAGGAAACCCCACATTTGTGATCGTTACTCGGGCCTGATTTTTAGAAAAAGGGAACGCATTTTGATTTTTAAGAAAGTAATGAAAATATTGTAAGGTAAGTGGACTTGCCCCAGGGGACAAAAAAGGGAACATGTTTTTTAATATCCATTCTTCATTTTTTAAAAAAAATTCTGAAAACCCGGGGAAAAAATTCCAGCACCATACAAATTTTTAGGGCCATTTTCAATATAGGGGCAGGTTTT
>NC_051409.1:2096918-2097948 GCF_015228065.2 Penaeus monodon | reverse complement strand
CCTTTTATTTTATTTTTCAACATGGTTTTAGGGTTCATTTTTGTGTATATATGGGGGACAGGGTGGCTGAAAAACCCCGTTTTCGACTGACGCTGCTGACACATGAATGAATGGCTGATGTTTTTTTTCCCTGGGACCCCCAAAACCCCAAAAAAGTTATGGAAAACATATTATTTTAGCTTGTAATGTTGGCGAAGGGGAATCAGGCGGTGAAGGGGACAGGGGAGGCGTAAATTTAAATGTAAGAGAGCAGAGAGAAAAAGCCAGGAATTTTTTAGTATGTGTAATTCATCCCAAAGGCATTACTTAGGCCCTTAGGTAAATTTCGTAAGCTTTCCTAAAGTATAAAACATATACTGCATAAGCCCGAAAGCTTCGATTTTTCCTTTTCTAGCATGTTTCTCCAAATACATTTTGATAACTTATTTTAAATTTCACAAATTCAGGCTTTACTTGACGCCCAAAATGATTATACCGTAATTAGCTCGGGCGAGCGGAGGCGGGCAAGCAATGATTTTAGGTTTATTTAAAGACCCAGGTTTTTGAAAGCAGAATATGGGAGCAGCCACTGGGGGGGAGTGTAGAGCTAGGAGGAGCAAAGGGAACGGCTGTGTACAGAAAGTAGAAGGGGACAGTAGCGTGAGTCCAGGGTCGTTGAAGAGGAGCAGCCCGAAATAGGAAAAAGCAAAAGGGGGAAAAAAATGACTGCAAGAGATGAGCAGTGAAAGGGAGCGATAGCGGAAAAGGGCCCTGAAGGGAAATGGGTTGCAAAGGTACCCGGGGGAAAAGAGACCAGCAGAGGGGAAAAAGAGGAAAAGATCAGACAGAAAGGGAAGGAGAGCGCCCATGTTAAAAGGGAAAGGGAAAAAATATGAGGGCTTCGGGGAAAAAACAAGGAGGGTTTTTACAGATCCCTTAATGGGAAGGGGAGGTTGCAAAAAAATGTGAAAAAAAGGTAAAAGAAGGAGAAAAAAGATTGAAAAATACCCTTTTCCCGTCCTAAAAAAAGGGCCCGTTAGACAAACAACCC
>NC_051409.1:2096718-2096854 GCF_015228065.2 Penaeus monodon | reverse complement strand
CCCCCATTAGGAGTCACAAATTTAAGAAAAAATCCTTCAATCAGGGCCTGGGCAGTGGCAAACTTTATCGAAAAAAATATAAAGTGGAGTAATAAAACAAATAGAAAAAAAAATGAAGAATTTAAAAATTTAAAAA
>NC_051409.1:2096167-2096539 GCF_015228065.2 Penaeus monodon | reverse complement strand
GGGGGGGAGGGGGCAAGGGGGAAAAGAGAGGGGGGAAAAAAGGAAAAGGGGGAGGGGGGGGGGAGGGCAGGAGGGGGAAAGGGGGGGGGGGGGAAAGAGAAGGGGGAGGGGGGGGGAGGAAGAGGGGGAAGGGGGGGGGGGGGGGGGATGAAAAGGTGGCAGGAAAGGAGGGGGAAGGGGGAAGGGAAAGGGGGGAAAGGGGGAGAGGGAAAAGGGGAAAAGAGGGGAAGAAGAAGGAAGGGGGAAAAAGGGAAGGGGGGTTTGGGTTTTTTTGGGAAAAAAAAAGGGGGGGGGGGAAAAGGGGAAGGGGGGGGAAAAAAAAGGGGAAAAAAGGGGAAAAAAGGGGAAGAAAAATTTTTGAAAAAGGGCGAG
>NC_051409.1:2095495-2096001 GCF_015228065.2 Penaeus monodon | reverse complement strand
GGGGGGGGAAAAAAGGGGGAAAAAAAGGGGGAAGGGGGGAACGGGAAGGGGGGAGGCGGAAAAAAGGGGGGGGAAGGGGAAGGAAAAAAAGGGGGAAAAAAAAGAAAAGAAAAATTTTGAAGGAAAAGGGGGGGGAAAAAAGGGAAAAAAAAGGAAGAGAAAAAAAAACGGAAAAAGAAGGGGGGAGTGAACGGAAAAAAGGAGAAAAAGGGAAGGGAAAGCCCAGGGGAAGTTTTTTAATTTTTTTTTGAATTTGAAAAGAAACCCGGGGAGGAAAAGAAAAAGGGAAAAAAAAAGGGGAAGGGGGGTTTTAAGGAGGTAAAAAGTTAAAGGGAAAAGGGGGGGGGAAAAGAAAAAAAGGGAGGAAAAGGAGGGGGGAAAAGGAAAAAGGGGGAGGGGGGGAGAGGGGAGGGGGAGGGGGGAAAAAGGAAAGGGGGGGGGGAAAAAAAGGGGGGGGGAGGAGGGAAGGGGAAGCCAGAAGGATAAAAAGGGGGGGGGGGAAAAGA
>NC_051409.1:2095082-2095278 GCF_015228065.2 Penaeus monodon | reverse complement strand
GGGGGGGTTTGGGGTTCAAAAAAGGGGGAAGGGGGGGGGGGCCTGGGGAGGGGTGGGGGCCCCAAAGGGGGAAGGGGGGGCCCGGGGGGGGGGGGAGGGGAGGGGGGGGGAAGAAAAACCCTCCAGAAGAAAATAGGAGGGGAAGTCAGAGAGGCCAAGCAGGAGCAGGCAGCAGTTATGGGGAAGCAGGAGGCGA
>NC_051409.1:2094342-2094792 GCF_015228065.2 Penaeus monodon | reverse complement strand
GCATCAGAGCCCCTCACAACGCGAGGGAAGCGGCTGCGAGGGAAGGAAAAAAATGTATATTTTTAAAACGCTGGGCGGGTCCGCAACGTCCCATGGGGGGCTGCGGGGGGCCCCACTCGAATTTTAATACGTTTGGGAAGCCCTTCCCTTGGGATTTGAGGGGCTTTTGGTTGCCTGGGGCCCCCGCACGCCGCCGTTGGTATGCCTATGTGCCATTACGATTTAAAAGCCCAATTCAAAGTCAATTTTTTTTGAGGAAGGATGGTGCAAACCCCACTTCGGGAAGTCAAATGTTTATTTAAAATGTATATTCACAATGTCTCCGCCCTTAATCGTCAGGAAAATTTAGGGGAAAACAGGGCAAATACTGTATTTATAAGCAAAAATCAGCCAGATTTTTTGTTTCCTATTTTCAGACTCATAAATTTTCCGCCTTGGTGTTTTTTTCTT
>NC_051409.1:2089985-2093258 GCF_015228065.2 Penaeus monodon | reverse complement strand
ACCTTCCCTTTAATCTTTTGAATTTTCTTTTAAAAAGGCTGGAAAATTTTGGAAAATTCACTGCTGTGCTGGGGGGTGATAACAAATTTAAAGCACTCCAAAGCGCAAATAGTGAATAGATAAAAAGTTTGATGAATCTTTTAAAAATTGCATTCTAGATAAAGACATAACTGTATATGTGTGTTTTGTTTTAAAAACATAATAGGCCATATAAACCGCAATAGAATAAGACGTCCAATTACTTGAAATGCTTTTATAAATATTTAATATAAACTTTCATCCATAAAAAAAAGCTTCGATATGTTCCGTCGTGCACTAATCAAGATTGGGCGCATTATCGGGCTATATCGAAGTTTTTAAAGTTTTTAAATTTAACAAAACAATTAAGAAAGCAATTTCAGGTATTTGGTATGGGAATAAAAAATAGGGGTCGGACACAAAAAATGGATATCCCTTTTTAAATAGAAAAAAAGGGTTTTCCAAAATTTATAGGGGGTGAGAATCTTAAAAATTAATTTCTGAAATTATAAAAAATTTTTGAAAAAAATAGGGGGAAGTTTCAGGGGTAGAGACCTCTCGAGAATTTTAATCTTAGTAAGTAAATATATAATTTTTACGCAATTTTTAAAAGAAGAGCTGTAGAATAACTTTTGCATTTGAAAAACATTCAAAAAATCAGCTGCATCTTAAGATAACCTAATTACATTTTCCGGGGGTTGGGACGGGGTGTCCTAGTCCCATCATTCGTTCCAATGCTATGTGTGGGCCCCCTGGGGGGAACAACAAAGCTTAAGAAAAACGGAGAAGTGGGAGGAAAATAGTTCTAGGGGAAAACCCCCCGCACGGGGGGACGTTTAATAATACGGGCCCTAAGGAAGACACCCCGAGAGAAAAGGAAGTGTTGGAAAAGAAAATTTTTAAAGGGGGGAAGGCCGAACGAAAGAGATTGTGAGGAAGTGGGAAAGAAAAGGGAAAAAAAAAGGAGAGAGACGGAGACTGGCAGAAGGGTAAGAAAAGATTCAAAGGGAAAAAGAAAAATTTATTTAAGGAGAGAGTTGACAGGGAAATAAAACAAAGAAAAAGGGTCATTAATTTTCATTTTTACACTAAAGGGTCCAATAGGGGGTGGAACGTACATAAGGGTACGGAGTCTGCGAAAGCAAATCTGTGATTATCTTCACGTTTAAAGCTAGAAAATTGTAAGGAAACGTAAAGGAAATCTTTAAAAAAAGCTTTAAACCGTAAGGAGTAAAAAAATATTTAATATATATTTTCGACTTTCAAGAACGAATTTTCAAAAACGTTTTTTGAGAGCGAAAGGTCCCCTTCATCCCTAGTTTCCACTCAATTCCCACCCTTAAAATTGTTTTAAATTCCCCCTTTATTAAATATACAGGGAGCGAAAGTGAGTGAAAGTGATGTTTTATGGGGAGAAAAGAGGATTAGAGAGGGTAAAATCGAGTGAGATTAAGAGTAAAAAAAAGGGGCAGGAAGGGAAGGTAAGTAAAAATAATGGAAAGCTTTGGAAAAAAAAAGAAAGGGCAGACTGTCCCTAGAGTGAGAGTGAAAAAACGGGTGGGTTCAGAGAGATGTAAATTTTTTAGCAGATATTTTACATTTAGAATCTTTCTTACTTTCAATTATTAATACATGTAAAGACCAAGATGTTCTCCCCTTTTTTTCATCGATATCCCAAAATTTAAAAAAAAATAAATTTTATAAACCCCCAGCAAGCCTTTGCACCATACCTTCGGATTTTGCTGTAACAGCCCCGTTTTTTTGGGGATAGGTGTTTTAGCAGAAAGCAGTAGTAGACGGGGGCGGGAGGTAGAGAGAGCAGAAAAAAGAGAGGACTATAGCGGGGGAGTTAGGTGGCAACGAAGCAGGGACACAAGGACAGAAAGTATCCCTACGTGAGTAGAGGGTACTGCGAGGGGAGCGGTGGGGAGGCGAAAAAGGGAGACAGGTGCGTTGATTCAAAAACCCGTGAAATAAAGAAGATGAAACGGAGAGAAAAAATTATAGAGAAAGGAGATATATTAAACAAAGGGAAAAAGGGAAAAAAAGACTTGGTTTGGTCAAGGAAGGGAGGGGGGGTCCCGTAAAAGGATTGAAAAACGATTGTAAAAAAGAAAAAGAGAAAAACGGCGGAGTTTTGGCAGTGAGTAAGAGGGAAGGGAAAGGGGAATACACAAAGACTACTCATAGTCAGAGATATAGATAGACAAAAAAAGAGAAAGGGAGGAAAGCTAAAAAAAAAGACATAAATTAAATAATCGCTGAAAAAAAAAAGAGCGCACAGAGCGGGGAAGAAAAAATTTAAAAACAATAGAGAGCAGCTACCACGGGAAGGGCGAGAGAAATCATAATAAAAAAAAAAAATTCCCCGGAAAATCCCACTTTTTTGCAACCGAGGACGAGAGGGGGTGGCGCCGTATGCCTGGATGCTCGCGGAGAAAGGGCCCCCCCCCGGTGTGGGAGGGGGTAAGGGGCCCCCTGATGCTGCGAGGAAAGTAAAAAAAAGGGAAAGGGGAAACATTGACAAAAATAAGGAGAAAATAGACGGGAAAAAACGGGAAAAAATTTAAAACATATCATAGTAAATTTTTCACAGTAAATATTTTTCATCAGAGGGATATTTTAGCAATTGCACATACTTTATATGGCATTAATGAAAAAATATTTAAACAATTTAATTATGTTAAAGTAACACAATACATCATTATCCAAATTTTTTAGACAAGAAACGCATTTTGTATATGTAAAAAAAGGGTAAGGGAAAAGCATTGGTTAAATTTCTGTCCCAACGAGACTTAAAATAGAACATGTTATTTTAATTATTTATCAAAAAAGTGCTGAAGATCCGGAAAAATCACGCACGATTTAACAATAATGTACTTCAGAAGCCCGCAAAATATGATGAAAATATGAGACACGGATGCAAAAAAATTTACTGATCGCTCAGACACATGAATGGTGGCTGACATTATTTTTTTGGACACCCAACTCATTTGAGTTTATTTTAAACAGAATACTTTAGCTTGTAAAGTTTTGGGAGATGGAGTCAGGTAGGATGAAAGGACAGGGAGGCGTGACGTCCGTTTGAGAACAAAAAAAAAAAAGACTTTAAATATTTGTATGGTTTATTCATAAAAAGCGACTTTAAGTAACCCATAAAATAAATCGTAAACATTTAAGAAAACACATTATCAGTCAAGTATAGGCTTCGATATTCTTATTTTTAACAGATTCTCCAAATACATACATAACTTC
>NC_051409.1:2086586-2087024 GCF_015228065.2 Penaeus monodon | reverse complement strand
TTAACTTTTTAAACCCCAACATCCCGCATTTCTTAAAACGCTGTGAGTTATACTGTAATTAGCTCTGGCGAGCGGAGGCAACCCAAAAATTATTTGGTTATTTGGGGGCAGGTTTTTTTAAAAAGAAGGTTGGGGCAGCCCACGGGGGGGAGTGCAAAAAAGCTGAGGGAGAGGTAAAGAGTGTGACAGCAGAAAGAGGAGGAGAGCAGAGATTCAGAAACGTTGAAAAGGAGCAGGGAAGAATGCAGCAGCAGAAAAATTTGGAGAATGCAGGAACGAGAAAGCAAAAGAAGAGCGTGAGGCAGCGAACGGGAAGGGGGGTTTGAGCAATTAAAAAATGAAAAGGGAAAGAATATGGACCGGCAAAAAAAACAAGGGGAGGGGGTATTTACATGAAAAGGAGTGGAATGGAGAGTTGTAAAACAGGAAGAAGTGGAG
>NC_051409.1:2086245-2086490 GCF_015228065.2 Penaeus monodon | reverse complement strand
GTGATGGGGAGAAAAGAATGAAGAAAAAAAATTTACTCTAGCAAACGGAAGCTGCACAAAAAACAGTGAAAAAAAATAAAAACAGGTAACAAATGAAAAGAGGAAAACAAGATAAATAAAAGATCAGCGTTAGGCTATCACAAAAAAAAGTGGGGGAAACCCCCAAACGTGCGCGGGAGATTCCCCTGACCCCGCCCGGAAGAGTGGGCGAGACGCAGCGAAGCCTTGCTAACTCTGAGGAAATT
>NC_051409.1:2086130-2086205 GCF_015228065.2 Penaeus monodon | reverse complement strand
TTTATTAACACTACATCGATGAATTATCAAAGCAAAGAGAAAGGATAGTAAGGTAAAATAATGAAGTCAGACATC
>NC_051409.1:2085793-2086101 GCF_015228065.2 Penaeus monodon | reverse complement strand
TATAGGAGTAATTTTTTAATCCCAGTCGGGCCAGTAATTCCCCCAAGTTATAAAAAGGGGACTTTTCATTTTCCTAAAATTTCCTGTATTTTTTTTTTTATTTTTTCCCTTTCCCGATTTGTTTAAATACTTTTTTTCTTTGTTTCAGCTTCCGCCCCACTGTTTTTCCTGCGTATTGGAATAAATAAATCTGGGAGAATTTGAATAGAATAAAAGTGAGGGTTTTAAAAAGGGGAAAAGATGGATTAAGAGGGTTTTAAAAGTTAGGGGATAAGAAATTACAAGGGAACGGAAAGAAGTAATTGATA
>NC_051409.1:2085275-2085458 GCF_015228065.2 Penaeus monodon | reverse complement strand
TTGCTTGTTTTCTAAGACCTTCCTAAATACAGCCCCCGGTAATGGACGAGCCCACCACGTGCCACGTCATGCTTTCGACCCCCCATGCCCGAGGTATTTTTTTCACGCAAACGAGGTGAACGAAAAACCGACCGTATAGCCGTTTTTCAAGATGTTACCTTTTAGCGGGGCGAAAGGAAGGTT
>NC_051409.1:2084770-2085043 GCF_015228065.2 Penaeus monodon | reverse complement strand
ACGGGTTTGTTGTTAATGTCACGGTTTGTTGTTTCATGTCACGGTTTGTTGTTTCATATCACGTGTTTTACGTATTTTAAGTTTACCGTTGGATTTTCGTGATTAGTGCCTTACTTGTTACGTACACGTGTTGTTCAATGTTAACGTTGTTTCGGTTACTATTTCCCCCATTAAGTTTCTTGTGTATTTTTTTCTTATTTCCTTTTTTTTTTTTCTTATAGTCAATGCTATTGCAATTTATAATTTTGACGAAACAAATCTATGCACGGTTTG
>NC_051409.1:2084607-2084682 GCF_015228065.2 Penaeus monodon | reverse complement strand
GTAATGATGAATCAGTCAGAAAAGGGAGTAATTTAGTTCCCGTATGCAAGAGTATTGGAGCCAACACCGGGGATT
>NC_051409.1:2083429-2084533 GCF_015228065.2 Penaeus monodon | reverse complement strand
GGGGTACATTATCACGTTAACATGAATAGCAAAAGGGGGGAATACGAGGGTCAGAGAAAATTTAATTTAATGAAAGAAAAAATATTTTTAATGAATAAGATATAGAAAAAAAATAAAAAAAAAAATATAATATAGAAATGAATATATATTAATATATATATAAATATTTGATATATAAAAAATAATAAAAAATTAAAAAAAAATGATAATATAAAAATAAAGAAAAATTTTAAGATATAATAAATAATAAAAATATAATAAAAATTTTTTGCCTCCAAAAAAAACCCTTATTGCAAAAAAGCATTTTTTGGGATAGTTTAGAAGGATAAATTTTTATTGTATAAGTGATTTTTCCCACGAGATTAGAAGGAACATATTTTTGACATGCAACCCCATTTATCAAAGCTGCTGAAAATCGTGGAAAGTTCCACGCAATTTCAAACCGAGCCACTTTTTAAAAGCCGAGTATATGACGATATATAGAGAATGTGACTACGCTTTCGACATATGAATAAAGGGTGACATTTTTCTAGGACCCCAAACAACCCAAGTCAATTTTTAAGTAGAAACAAGTTTTATGTTTGGGGAAAAGGAGTCAGGGGGGATGAAGGAAGGGAGACGTCCCCTAAAAGAGCAGAGGGGAAAAAAAGCCCAAAAACATTTTGCTGTGTTTATCCATGCAAATTAATCAATTTAAATTAGCCCATAAGGTAAATCTAAACATTTTTCAGAAAATTATATACTGCAGCAAGAGAGAGCTCGAATTTTTTGGGTTTAGCATTTTTCCAAAAACATTGGAGGGCTTTTGAAAACCCCAAACCACGCACACTATGAACGCCCTGAGGGAGGCGGGAAGCAATCTCTTAGGGCCGAAAACTGCCGGTAAAAGCAAGGCATTTGGGCGAAAAGTGGAGAAAGTTCAAAAGTAAACTTTAAAGACTTAGAAATGTTTAAAAAAAAAAATAACAAAATTTTTAAAATAAGTTCCCCTTGAGGCGGGAAGCGTGGCAGCAGAAGGGAGGAGACAGGAGCAGGGAGTCCGGACGTGAAAGGGAGCAGGCAAGAAAGCAACAGAGAAATAGGAGAATGCAGGAACGAGTTTAT
>NC_051409.1:2083205-2083384 GCF_015228065.2 Penaeus monodon | reverse complement strand
GGCGGCCACCAGGGCCAAGCAGCCCCCGAGGCGGGGCCCCCAAACCCCGGGGGAAAAAGAGAAGGGGACCAAAAAAGGACCCCCAGCACCCGGGAAAAGGGAAAGGGGACCACCAGGGGCCCCCCAAAAGCAACAACAGAAAAAACAAAAGGAGCGGCGGGGGCCACCCCGGCCCGGCC
>NC_051409.1:2082987-2083105 GCF_015228065.2 Penaeus monodon | reverse complement strand
GCTGTCGTCCTCGAGCATGCATAAGTGACTGGTGTGGGTGTCGCAGAGATAATAGTGTTTACTTTCCTGGATGATATAGACTCTCGAGATGATAATCTTGGAGGAGTGTGTTTATGAC
>NC_051409.1:2081635-2082065 GCF_015228065.2 Penaeus monodon | reverse complement strand
CAATATTCCCAAGATACGCACCGTAATACCTCTCGGTTTTACAACAATTCCACTTCCTTTTTCCTCCTCCGCTCCGGCCGCCCGCGCCCCCCTCCCCCTTCCAGAGAACGCTTCCAACGGCACCAAAGGGACATCTAAAAGTGCAATTCTACGCGAAGTAACCCTAAGTTGATGGAAGGTCGGCGCTCCCCTGCTGAGGTAAATCCCATTATGTATATCATCGGGAAATATATATTCGTTAGAAATATATCAATGCATTGCGGCAACTCGAAGTAAAATTAATAAATATCCTATAGACTCTCGTAATAGGAATTCCGCTGCGATCAGTTTGGAACTATTTGGATTAGCTGAGGATCTTTACATGGTTATTGTAATTCCTGCGTAATGGTCCAGGAAAATGGTCTAATCGTACAGGAATACCTTTATATAT
>NC_051409.1:2081260-2081422 GCF_015228065.2 Penaeus monodon | reverse complement strand
TGCACATTTTCAAAGAAATTAGCAATATGGAGATAGTGTTGAGAATTTCTCAACACCATATCACGAGCTGTGATCTGAAAATAGAGACCATTTTATTTGCTTTATCTATTAACTCTGATATATTCAATCTTCTCTCAATATTTACCCTTGGCCTTGTTTCGA
>NC_051409.1:2080650-2081229 GCF_015228065.2 Penaeus monodon | reverse complement strand
ACCGTTTATCTAGTTGTACAAGTGAAAGTTATTACATTGATAATAAATATTGATTTATAACAATATTTTTCTATAGACCCTGAAAGACTAGAGATTCTTGATACTTGATTAAATTGAATATCAAAGGTAAGTGACCTTGGGAGGGTCAAGTTACTAAATAATTACTCAAGAATTATCGCCCACATAAGTGAAGAGTGTATAAAAGATGATGTTTGCCGTTAATATATACCTATGGAGAGTCAAAATTGTCCAGTTATAATAATTTACAGTCATTTGCCAAGTACAGTTTCTTAATAGACCATCATCATCAACTTTATCCACATCTTAATTACTCTAGCACCTTCAAAGACTATTCAGTATCCTTTTCACTTTATCAAGATTTTGCCTTTCAAGTCATGCTGCTCCTATTCATGGCTGGCGTTCCAGAAGATATACTTCGGTGACTTTTCTGCAACGTAGCCTAAGACAACACTAAGGGGTCAAAGCTGAAGTAAGGCAAAGGAAAAAAGTGGAGGACAAGGTCAGATGAGGTCACGTTAAGGTTTCCTGTCTGTCGCTAGGGGCTGAACATCTACACCA
>NC_051409.1:2078866-2078975 GCF_015228065.2 Penaeus monodon | reverse complement strand
CATATGTGACAGCTACACCTGTTTGTAATTGTCTGTGCGAATTCACGGAAATAGAACCGTAAATGTATATTTTCACTTCTTTTTCTCTGTTTCTCGAGACACATTTGCT
>NC_051409.1:2078402-2078837 GCF_015228065.2 Penaeus monodon | reverse complement strand
GCGACTCCATCCGACCAACAATCTCCCCGCGTGAATTCTGCAACAAAAGGATCTTTGTCGACTTTTGGCGAAACTTGCGACGGCTCGTTACGAGGCGAAGGAAAGTAATGAATATGTCTTGATCTCCAAACTTTACTTTGTCCAAACTTCGCAGCGAATTCGCACGGTATACCGAGAGTTCATTTTGCACATACCAACTTTCGATGAAGACGTCACTGTGTTATATATATTAAAAAAACAACAACAACACGTGATCGCCAACAGACACGTGTAAATAATGTGAAAACTTGTTCGATCGTTGCTTTTTTAATCAGCAGGATTATGG
Organism: Penaeus monodon; assembly: GCF_015228065.2. Taxonomy (NCBI): domain Eukaryota; kingdom Metazoa; phylum Arthropoda; class Malacostraca; order Decapoda; family Penaeidae; genus Penaeus; species Penaeus monodon. The sequence goes on along the minus strand of NC_051409.1, from coordinate 2,078,512 downwards.
ATGCAGAAGATCCTGTGTCGGTCTTTCTACGGAATTAGAAAATTTAAGGGAAGATTCGTTCTAAACAAGAAGCAAGATGGATATTGAAAAAGTTACACCACACACACACA
>NC_051409.1:2076053-2076237 GCF_015228065.2 Penaeus monodon | reverse complement strand
TTCCCTCTTTCGCCATATTCATGTGCCCACTTTTCCTCTGAAAGACGCGATTCTTCCATTTCCTTCTCTCCTGAAGCGTCTTCGTCTTTCGTGACATTTTTAGTACCTCGGAAGACTTGCATACGACTCAACGTCTTGGAATTTCTGGGAAATCTTCTCACGTATTTGATATATGTTATTATTA
>NC_051409.1:2075788-2076004 GCF_015228065.2 Penaeus monodon | reverse complement strand
AGGAGGAGACGATCGTTTTTTTTTTTTTTAATTAGACACTTTGGTGTATCTGAAGTGTATAACTGTGAAAGATTTTTTTTTAATAACAAAGAATAAGAAGCTTTGGGCTTTTTCTTGCATAGATACGTCACTGAGGCCCATCTGGCCGTGAAATAAAAGTTAAAAGATCTCTCGGAATAGCGCGACATTTTACACGTGGCACAGCGACGCTTTTCA
>NC_051409.1:2075205-2075603 GCF_015228065.2 Penaeus monodon | reverse complement strand
CTTCAATTTTTCTCTATGCTTTTTCGCCGATGTGAGGAAAGGGAAAATGTGTTTTATGATCAAATATGCAATTTGGATAAAAATCGTTAGATATTGGAGAAAATTAATCGAAGGGAAAGGAGAAATACCGGCTTTTCGGTAAACATATTCACAGATGTCTCAAAACATCGAAATTATTTCCTTAATTCTTTCAGAAACGAAAGATCGAACAGGAAGACGAGATTTTTCAGGTGTTTAACATTCTTGGCGTTTACGTTTTCTCTTTATTTTCTTTTGTTTCTATTTATTTATAAGTCTGTATACATGAGTGTGCATTACGAGCAACAAACTTCATGCAAGTATTTCACAGAAAAAGTACCTACCAAGAATCCTACTTCAGTCACAAGTTATGGAGAGAC
>NC_051409.1:2074965-2075159 GCF_015228065.2 Penaeus monodon | reverse complement strand
TCAAAGGAACCAACTACTTCTGAGAAAGATATTCGATAAGAATAAAGTTCACTCAAAGATTTATTCGACCGAAAATAGAACGAAAGTACCCAAGAGCCAGTCACTCTTGAGTATGATAAACCGAGATCACAGCAAAGTTCAACCAAATCTGATAGACACGAAAAGCGGATAACAACATGGGAGAGAAGTACGAG
>NC_051409.1:2074559-2074791 GCF_015228065.2 Penaeus monodon | reverse complement strand
ATACATGGGCAACATGTAACTACAAATATATGCCCGAGTAAAAAACGGAATTGTTACGAATGGACTTAAGCATCGGAAACTACTTTACAGAGGCTGGAAATATAGCCAGCTTCTCATTTTAAACTTCCATCATTCTATATACAATATAAATAAGCCACTACACACGCAGAGTTAGCACGAAACATCACAAGTGACACTTACTGAGCTCAGTGAGGTGGTCGACACTTCCTTC
>NC_051409.1:2070272-2070518 GCF_015228065.2 Penaeus monodon | reverse complement strand
GTTTGTGATGAGAAACACATCTGTGATATTGTTGCTTGACATTTTTAGTGTAAACATGTTTTGAATGAAAACTTTGAATTTGATTTGCATTGTAAATGTGAACGTTTGAAGTCCATTTTTTTGTTACTTTCAGTCGCTTACTAACGAGCTTTCTTAAGATTAAAAAAAAAAGTTAGCGGAGTGTTTTCTCAGATGTGTACACCCTTGTGTTCCTTGATTAGGGCATAAATTAATATATACACGTGT
>NC_051409.1:2069973-2070234 GCF_015228065.2 Penaeus monodon | reverse complement strand
TAAAATACGCATACATTTTTCCTTCAATATTAAGCAGCACTTTCGTTTTGGTGATGTTGATATTTTCAGAGGGTTCAACTCAAGTAAATATAATAGAAACTATTTAAACATAACCTGCCGGATGCACATTCGTGGCAGATAAAGCTTACAGGGAGTAGACGTCAGTAAACGGCTTGTTATTGAGTGTAACACAACGGCAGCTTCGATTCCATTTCCTTCCTTCGATATATATACATAAGAGATACATACATGTACATGCTT
>NC_051409.1:2068661-2069711 GCF_015228065.2 Penaeus monodon | reverse complement strand
GAATTTCCATCAAGGAATTCCTGGAGATAAAGCTTCCTAAAGTTCGCCACCACAGAAACTCGTCACCATCAGTTCACAGGGGCGCCTTTGGCCTGCCTTTCCAGAGGGCCTTGGCTCGTGCGGACGGCGGGGATAGCACTGTCCTGGGGCGAAGTCATTTGCATGTAGATAAGAGCCGTGAGTCGCCTCGGGTTACTGATATCAAAACGACCTTCATAATTCGGAGATAAAAAACGGGTCCCGGACCTGAAAGAGCTGACGGGGACCAAAAGGTACTCGCGGCCTTCAGGTAATTTGCTCCAAGACGAGAAGCCACTTACGAAGGCGCGGGGGGGGGGGGGCGGTAACAGGCGCGACAACAGATGCAGGAGGAAGCAGTGGAGGGGAAGAGACAATTAGGGGAGGGGGAGGAGAGAGGTTAACGTAACAGGAGCGAAAGAGAAGAAGGAGGTATTGGAAGGGCGGAGGGAGGAGAGAGTAGCAGGTGTGAGGCCAGACAATAAAGGGAGACAATAGAATGTATGAGAAAAGTGGAAAATCGGAGAGATATGAAAAGAAACGGAAAAATACGAGGCAGTGACGAGGAGGACGGAGAAGGTAGAAACGGATGCAAACCATCGACTTCAAGGTAATTGCTGTAACATGATGAAAACATGATGAAAACAGGAGTAAAAGCAGAGAGCAGGAGGGCAAGGAAGAGCAGTGAGACAATGCTGTACGAATGGCTGTGTTAAATTATATGCCACTACAATCGTTGCATGATAATGAGAAAAGGAGAGAGCAACGGAGAAAGAGACGAGCGAGGGATTTTAATGGAGAAAATATTTAATAGCGGAGCAATAATCAAGAGACTACGGAAAAGATCAAGGAAAAGACCGATGAAGTGTGAGAAAACAAAGGGAGGAAGAATGTCACTGAGGTATACGACAGTTTGTTTCATTCTTACCGTCCACGCGATACTGAAATTGCTTAGATTACGTGAAACTATTCACAGAAATAAAATTACTTTGCTTTTATTTCGTGAATAGCTCTAAAAAAGGCGTCTTAGAA
>NC_051409.1:2068442-2068565 GCF_015228065.2 Penaeus monodon | reverse complement strand
TCAGAGTCAGACACGAAGACCTGAAAAAGAGTGCACCACACACAGAGAAAAGGAAGATGAGACAGGCAAATAACGATACCAAAAACAAAGAATAAAAAGGGGTAATCATGAATCACACGCGCG
>NC_051409.1:2067612-2068230 GCF_015228065.2 Penaeus monodon | reverse complement strand
TGATCATTTATTGTTGATATCATTGTTACTATTATCACTTTCATTATAACTGTTATTGTCTTCACCATGATTATTCTTATTTAGTAAGGACTATGTTTTCTTTTTCTATTTACCGGCTTAATGTTGATTTGCTGTGAGTTATTTGTTTGGTTAGTAAGATTACGCTGGCGACTAGTGACAAAATTTCATGTGTTGATTGGCCATGGCATTGCATAATTTTGCAATTTAGGATCAAACTGAATTTTTATGATTTCATAACTGATCATGAGAGGAAATTCATCTCAGAAATAGTGTAGACGCGTATTCAAACTTGCTTTTTAGCCGCTGTTAGATGACTGCGATCTGTGAGTGCTTTCTAATTACATTATTATCGTCATTACTATTCATCCGTGAATGATAATGCTGAGTGCTTTTTCGTGTAAATGAAGCAGTAATTAACTAAGCATGAACAACTTTAAATTTTTACTAGAGTGACTGGAAGATTCTTTCATTCCATTTTTATGAGAAAGAAATATAGCGAAAAAATAGAAATTAACGAACGCGATGGCTCAAATAAGAGGAAAGAAGGATTAAAAGAATGAAGGAAGAGGAATGATGCTTGAAGAAGGGATTTGAAGC
>NC_051409.1:2066644-2066762 GCF_015228065.2 Penaeus monodon | reverse complement strand
AATTTCCATCAAGAAATTCCTGGAGATAAAGCTTCCTAAAGTTTTATACGGTTAACTGTAATAATCGTGACAGTTTGATTATAATAAAGCATTAGAGAAAAGATTGGTAGATGCATGC
>NC_051409.1:2066399-2066570 GCF_015228065.2 Penaeus monodon | reverse complement strand
GGGGGGGGGTATTCATGTCTAGACAAAGTTAAAAACTATATAAGGAGAAAAAATCGAAAAAAAGGGAATAACGGTATGATATTAATGATTAACCTAATCAAATGAATGAATTGCCTCCATGTCCACATATAGACATGAGGGGATAGTAAGATTTAAAAATTATGCAAGAAC
>NC_051409.1:2065652-2066076 GCF_015228065.2 Penaeus monodon | reverse complement strand
CCCGAGGGGAAGTTGCAGTCACAGGATAACAAATTCTGAAAATGCAGAGGAGAGAGGCAAATAATCCGACCAAAAGAATCATACAATATACAAGTGAAAAGGGGGGGGAGGGAGTCCGGCTGTCACAGAGAATGCCAGGGAAAGCGCCGTTTTCCCGACGGAGGAAGAGTCGGGGCCGAGCCGCCGCCAAGCCTGGCTGCTTGCGAGGAAGGCTGCCCCCGCAGTCGGAGGCGAAGGACGCTGCGCTTGCAAAGGGGGATGTGCAGGTTGATTTCTGGACAAGAGATCGGAGATGAATAAGGAGAAGACGAAATGGCTAAAAAAATGGGAACAGAAATATAAAATTGATTATTAACTTGAATACAATCAATTGCATCAAGAAATAGAGATAAGATTTTTTTTTTTTTTGAGAATCCGGGAGTTA
>NC_051409.1:2063868-2064997 GCF_015228065.2 Penaeus monodon | reverse complement strand
GAAGCTTCTGCCCTTCATAACTTTGTTCTTTTCCTCTGAATTCATCTTGAGTTTCCTTTATTAATTTCCTTTTTCAATCATGACTGATATTTTACCTCTTCTTAATTCTCTTCCGTATAAGGAAAGGAAAAGAAAAGTAGAATAAAAGAGAGGGGTCGACAGAGAATAACGTAGTAATCGTGAGATTACGTAGTAAGAATGAGACAGAGAGAAGGAAGAAAACGTACTAATGATAAAACAACATAAAAAGACCAAAGGGACGAGGCAAAAGAGAAGCAACGAAGTGTGCGAAGCGACGAAGCGGAGAAAAAGTATGGAAAAGGAGGAGCTGGCAGCGAGAGAGATGACGAATTCTGGAGTGAGGATCCGGGAGGTTTATGAGAGGGGGGGGGGTCCCTGGGGACAGCTGGGGTGGAGGCGCCGTGGAGGTGGAGGAGGTGGATGTGGAAGAGATGGAGTTGTTGGAGGCTTGGGCTGTGTTGGAGGCGGTGGATGGCGCGAGGGAGATGGCGGGGAAGGAGCAGGCAGCCCACCTAGGCGTTGGCGAGGGCCAAGCGAGAGCAGGCTGCAGGTGACGGAGAAGCAGGAGGCGAGCAAGCGGCTGCGAGGGAGACGGGTTGGCCTGAGATGAAGAGGACAGAGGAAGACTAACGGCCGTATTATTAAAACGCTGGTGTGGGCCTCGCAATTCAGTCCCCAGGGAAGAGTAAGGGAGCCCCGTACTAGCATATCTTTAACTGCTCGGGAAAGCCCCCTTCCCTGGGGACTTCTGCGGGGACTGGTTGGTACGCCTGATGCATCCCGCGATCATCAGTTGGTAAACCTAATGCTGGCTGGATTACGATTTACAGCCAAATTCATTTTTTTTTTGGTGAAAAATAGTGCCAGAAACGATTATCGGAAAGCTAAATGTCTTTTACATGTTATATTCACAATCGCTCTCAAGACACTTAATCGTCTGGAAAAGTTCAGGGTTATCAACAGGAGCATATACTATATTTCATTAGTAAATCAGCCAGAATTGTCTATTTCTTATTTCAGACTCGGCATAACTCTCTTGCTATTTGGATGATGTAGATTTTATTCTTTATAAAGGCTGGGTAAATTTCGATACTTCACCGCCGCGTCG
>NC_051409.1:2063040-2063308 GCF_015228065.2 Penaeus monodon | reverse complement strand
GATTCTTTCTTATTTAACGATTGTGGTGTATTTACATGCCTTTATCGAAACTTATTCATAGATTTTCAGGCATTTGGCCTGAAAATACGTTTGGGCATATTTATATAGTGATATACATATATTATTAGCAAATTAAAAGGTCTTCATAAATTTGTATGGGGATGAGAATAATTATCATATGGTAATTATTGTAATTTCTGATATATAGCTAATATATACATATAGCTAATTTACGTTATATAGTAAAAGAAGCGCTGTTTAGTATATC
>NC_051409.1:2062732-2062972 GCF_015228065.2 Penaeus monodon | reverse complement strand
CAGTATATACTTCATAAATATTTGGTGGGGCTTAGTACGAGGTGCTCCCAGTTGCCCCGCGTTTGTTCCAATACTATGCGGAAGAAGAACACCCGCAAAACTTTAGGAATACGGGAAAGTAGTTCTGGGGAAAATCCGCTTAATAATACGTTTAATATTACGGTCGTAAGGAAGACATCAAGAGAGATAGAGGGAAATGTCTGGACAAAGAGAGAAGGCCGGACGAGAGATTTCAGAGCG
>NC_051409.1:2062309-2062604 GCF_015228065.2 Penaeus monodon | reverse complement strand
GACAGGCAGACAGACGAACATAAAAGATAATTAATAAAAGGGGAGAAATAAAAATAAAAATGGTTGGGCCAAGTTGCCACCGATAATGCCAGGGAAATCCTAAATCCTGCGCTGGAGATTCGCTGTTTCCCCGACCGAGGAAAAGTCGGGACGAGACGCCGCGAAGCTTGGTTGTTCGCGGAGTGGGCTGCCTGTGCGGTCGCGGTCGGCGAAGGACCCGGGGCGGTATCTACGAAAGGTCTTAGACTCTGAAATCTGTCTTAAACATAAAAGAGTCTCTGGTTTAACTCGTTGC
>NC_051409.1:2061930-2062198 GCF_015228065.2 Penaeus monodon | reverse complement strand
AAAGATCGAGAGGTCCCCTTCATACCTGGGGCGAAATTCTCTTTTAGTTCCCTCTATTCCACTCTTGCAATTCTGATTTAATTCTCCCGTTTATTAAATATATAGAGAGTGAAAGTGAAGAATTTATTAGGAGGAAAAAGAGATTCAGGGAGGAATAACATCGAGTGATATTAAGCAGTAATAAAAGGGTCAGGAAGGAAAATGATGTAATAGTAATAGTAAAGCAATGAAGAAAAAAGAGATAGGCAGACTGATACCTTGACACATG
>NC_051409.1:2061166-2061829 GCF_015228065.2 Penaeus monodon | reverse complement strand
TAATATTTCGATACATAATGAGAAAGACCGAATGAGGGTGTGTGAGAGAGAGATAGAGATGTAAATATTTAGCATGTGTTTATTAATGCAAATATATTTAACACATAAGATTCATTGTAAACATACTGAATTATTAATGTATGCATACGACCCAAGAGGTTCTCCCATAGTTTCATCCAAAGTTAAAGCAATAAATTCTTGTAAAAACTTGTAAGCCTTTGCATTCATACCCTCGGATTCTGCTGCGATCACCCCGACCGAACGCTATGTAATCAGTCCAGTTTATTCTGGTGATAGATGTTTTAGCAGAAAGCAGTAGTAGACGGTGGCAGGGAGGTAAGAGAGAGCAGGAAAGAGAGAGGGACTGTAGCAGAGATGAGTTAGGTGGCAACGGAGCAGGTGACACAAGTGACAGTAAGTAGGAGCAGACGTGAGTAGAGGATACTGCAAGGGAAGAGCGGTGGGGAGGCGAAAGGGAGACAGCTGCGTTGACTCAAACAGCGGCAAAGGGAGATGGATAAAAGATAAGGGAGGAAGGAATAAAAGACTTCGGAGATGATCGATGAAGGGAGGGGAGGGTATCATACAGACTATAAGCGTATTGTTAAAAAAAAAGGGGGGGGGGAGACGAACAGTGAGTAGGAAGGGATAATGTAGGGAAAT
>NC_051409.1:2059148-2061106 GCF_015228065.2 Penaeus monodon | reverse complement strand
TGAAAAGTATTCTCAATGAATACAACTGTAAAAGCACAGAAAAAAATATATATACAAAGCAACTAACAAGCATAGAACAGGAAAGGAATAATTGAAAAGGAGAGTCAGACTATCACACGCAATGAGAGAGAAAGCACAATTTTTCGCCTGAAACTCGACGCTTTCCAACCGAGGACGAGATGGGGACGAGACGCCGTGAAGCCTGGATGCTCGCGGAGAAAGGGCTGCCCGCCAATTGTACGGAGTGGGTATAGACCCTGATGCTGCAAGCGAATGTAGGGGAAATGTCAAGGAAAGAATTCGAAGACAAATAAAGAGAAACATACACAGGAAAAACGGGAATAAACATATATAATCATCATGCACATATTTACATCAGTGAATATTTGTACAGAGGGATATTTCACACTTCCGCACATATTTTATTTAAAGAAATATTAAATCTTAATGAATTGTATTCAAGATAACACAGTTAGTACATCGTTATCTCAGACCTAGTTACGTAGACAAAGAAACACATTTGTGTATAGTTTAAAAACAGGGTAATGAAAGTATTGTCATCTGCAATGATGACTTGTCTCAACGATACTTAATATGGAACTTATTATTTAAATATGCAACGTCATTAATGAAAACATAATGAAAATTCTGGAAAGTTCCACACATAATACAACATGCATGATGTCACTTTCATTATAGCATGTCGTATATGCCGATATGTATGACAGACGTGACTGATAAAAACACGTATTCTGACTGACGCTTACTGACACATGAATGAATGGCTGGCATACATTTATTTCTAGGACACCCAAACGGACAGGTGAGGCGTGACGTCGCGTAAGAGAGCAGAGTGAAAGAGTCGTAAGGTATATTCATGCATTTGCATGAATATACCTTAGCCCATAATGTAAATCGTAATCATTCTGAAGTATAAATACATATACTGCAGGTTCGATATTCGTATTTCTAGCATTAATTTTCCCAGCACATATCGACGCAATGACGTTTATAAGTTAAACCATAATTAGCTCTGTCGAGCGGAGGCGGGCAAGCAATCTGTTAAGTTTGTTTAGGGAGCAGGTTTAAAAGCAGAAAGTCGGAGCAGCCAGTGGGATGGAGAGTAGGAATGCTGAGGAGGGGCAGGTAACGACTGTGACAGCAGAAAGTAAAAGGAGACAGTAAGTGAGGAGCTTTGAAGATGAGCAGGTAAGACATGCAGCAGCAGAAATCGGGAGAATGCAGGAACGAGTGACTACAAGAGAAAAGCACTGAGGCAGCGATAGAGTGGCTGTGTTGAGCCATTAACTACTGAAATGGTTACAGGATACCGAGGAGAGGAGAGACCAGCAGAGAAAATGAAAAAAAAGGGTCAGATAGACATAAAGAGAGCACCATGTTCAGGAAGGAAGGAAGGAATATGAGGCTACGGGAGAAATCAAGGAAAGGGGGATAATTTACATGAAAAGGAGTGGAATGTGAGTTCATCAGAAACAGGAAGAAGTGATGAAAAGACCTAGAGAGGGAGAGAGAGATTGAAGAAATACTATTCTACCTAACAAACGAGAAGCTGGTGCTCCGCGGAACGAGTAACATCTACAAAACTTTAAGAATACGGAAAAGACCGAGGGAAGTACTTATAGTGAAAATCCGCCCCGTGGGGACATTTGATAATGCGGCCGTGTGGAAGACATCAAGAGAAAGAAAGGGAAGTATCTAGACATAGAAAAAGGGCCGAACGAGAGAAATGTCAGAGCGAAAGTGGGAGGGGAAAAAAAAGAAAAGAAAAGTAGAAAAACAGAGATTGGCAGAAGAATAAGAGGAGAATCAAAGGTAAAAAGGAAATGTCAATGGATACATAGAGAGACGAATAAGAAAAAAAAAAAGGCAAACGCGGATTTCACGAAAGGTCTCCGAAATTTGCCTTAGACAAAAAAGTCTATGACCTGCCCCGTTGG
>NC_051409.1:2058411-2059003 GCF_015228065.2 Penaeus monodon | reverse complement strand
TTAATAAAACTGAAAATGAGAAGGGAACTGGAAAAAGGTTTTAAATCATCAGGAGTCTAACCGTAAAAACTACAAATAATAATTGTGTCTAATGCGATTTTCAAGCACGATTTTTCAAAAAGTTGTATTGAGAGCGAGAGGTCCCCTTCATACTTGGATCAAATCCACTTCTAGTTCCTTTTAATTTATTCTTTCTTGCAATTCTGATTAAATTTTCCCGTTTATTAAATAAAGGAAGAGAGAAAATGAGTGAAAGATTCAGGGAAGAGTAACATCGAGTGACAATAAGGCCCCGGGTACCATTCTCTTGCTGCTTTTTTCTCCTAATAGAGGTAGGATGCTCGTTTTTATACCGTAAGTATGCATATTGTTGATTCTACAGGTGAATTCTATGAAAATATTGAATTTAAAATATCCACTAAGATACATAAATACGTAAAATTATTTTGGGATGTGTGCTGGGTATGCTGTAAAACCTCAAGCTCAGTTTTGTTGTGTATGGCCTGTAGTAATGTACAAATGTAGTTTCGAACAGAAGTTCGCATTTTTTTTTTACTGCATACAACACTAACAATGAAAGTTTTACTTTGTA
>NC_051409.1:2057963-2058388 GCF_015228065.2 Penaeus monodon | reverse complement strand
CATGCAAATCGAGCAAGAATTACCGGAGTAGTACCAATCACAGTACCACAGCAAATAAAATTTTTCGGTAAATGCGCAGTTAACATTTCCCACCCTTGCAAAGACCTAATGTGCATAACTAATGAGATATGCACAGGTTTTAAATCATAACACATTCAAAATAAACATTGTAAGTGTTGTGAGCAAGAGTTTTAGACCTTTTAGACCTTTTTTAGACCTCTAAAGAGCCTCACCCCTGGAGTATTCTCTGTGAAACATAGTACCTCCTGAGTGGAGCATGTAACTTCCTTTTCGATTCACGGAGACTTTGGTATGTTTGCCAGGCTTTTCTAGCCCTCGCCTATATTTTATTCATCCTCTGCATATTCTCGATGGTAACATCATCCCTGTTTCCGTTGGGCACTTCGTAGCGCACATTTTCAACG
>NC_051409.1:2057340-2057459 GCF_015228065.2 Penaeus monodon | reverse complement strand
AATGCAATGCAGCTGTGACTGAGGACAGCATTGTTGCCATCTATTGGTTTTCGACAACACTACTGGAGCAAAAGTAGAGTGTGTTGCCACAAGGTACACGTTTTTCTTTAAGAATTCAA
>NC_051409.1:2056973-2057226 GCF_015228065.2 Penaeus monodon | reverse complement strand
GGCCAAAATGACTCACCACGAGCGTGTGCGTCATTATGTAAACAAACTGCGGAATTTAAACAGTAAATATTGTCTGATGCGCAAGACATTTGGTGGTGCCGAAGTGTTCACCGACTGTTTTTCCATTTTGCGACATTTACTTTTATTCCGAAAAATTCGTACACGGGTCCTTAAGCAGTGATAAAAGGGGCAGAAATGAAGATGTAATAATACTGGAGGAAAAGAGATAGGTAGGCTGATACATAGGCAAATG
>NC_051409.1:2055986-2056883 GCF_015228065.2 Penaeus monodon | reverse complement strand
TTTTGATAGGTAATGAGAAATAGAGCGAAAGAGGGTGTGTGTATGAGACAGAGAGAAATGTGAATATTTAGCATGTTTTTTTTAATGCAAATGTAATATTTATCATAATATCATGATAATTGTAAACATGCTGAATTATAAATGTGTACACGCGACCCCAGATGCTCTCCCCTTTCCACACTGATCCTCCCAACTTATAGCAATAAATAAATACAGCTGTAAAAAACACAGAGAAGTTATATACAAAACAAAGAAACACAGAGCAAGAAAGAGAGAATTTAAAAAAGGAGAATCATGGTACCACAAGAAAGGCGAGAGAAATCATAACTTTTCGCTGGAAACGTTTTTCAAATAAAGGACGAGATGGGGACGAGACGCCGCGAAGCCTGGATGCTCGCGGAGAAAGGGCTTCCCGGCCGGAGTGGGCATAGACCCGGATGCTGCAAGCGAAAGTAGGAGAAGAAATGTTGAGGAAAGAATTCGGAGACAAATAAGGAGAAAATAAGTAGGAAAAACGAGAGCAAACATTTATAATTATTATTATGATGTACATTTTTACATCAGTAAATATTTGTTCAGAGGGATATTTTATACATTTACGTCATATGACGTTATATAAATCAATATACAAACTTAATGAATTATATTAAAGGTAACACAGTTAGTGCATCGTTATCTCAGGCCTGATTATTTAGAGAAAGGAACGCATTTGTGTATAGTTTAAGAAAGATAATGACAATATTGTAATCGGTATAGATGACTTGTCCCCACGGGACATAAAAGGGAACATGTTATTTAATATCCATTCTTCATTTATAAAAACATTCTGAAAATCCGGGAAAATTCCATGCACCATACAACATATTACGCCACTTTCAATATAGCTTGCAGTGTATT
>NC_051409.1:2054735-2055873 GCF_015228065.2 Penaeus monodon | reverse complement strand
GAGACACGTGGCTGACAAACACGTATTCTGACTGACGCTTGCTGACACATGAATGAATGGCTGATGTTTATTTCTAGGACACCCAAACACCATCCAAGTTTAGTGGTAAACATAGTACTTTAGCTTCGTAATGTCTGGCGAAGCGGAATCAGGCAGGATGAACGGACAGGTGAGGCGTGATGTCATGTAAGAGAGCAGAGAGAAAAAGCCAGGAATATTTAGTATGTGTATATTCATGCAAAGGCATTACTTAGGCCCTTAGGTAAATCGTAAGCATTCTGAAGTATAAATACATATACTGCAGTGAAGACATGAAAGCTTCGATATTCCTATTTCTAGCATTGATTCTCCAAATACATATTGATAACTTATGTAAATCACAAACTTCCATGCATTACTATGACGTCCATGAGTTATACCGTAATTAGCTCTGCCGAGCGGAGGCGGGCAAGCAATGAGTTAGGTTTATTTAAAGAGCAGGTTTGAAAGCAGAATATGGGAGCAGCCACTGGGAGGGAGTGTAGGAATGCTGAGGAGGAGCAGGTAACGACTGTGGTAGCAGAAAGTAGAAGGGGACAGTAGCAGTGAGTCCAGGATCGTTGAAGAGGAGCAGCAGAAATTAGGAAAATGCAGGAATGAGTGACTGCAAGAGATGAGCAGTGAGGCAGCGATAGCGGAAGGGCCGTGAATGAAATGGTTGCAGGATACCGAGGAGAAGAGAGACCAGCAGAGGGAAAGAGAGGAAGAGATCAGACAGAGGTAAGGAGAGCGCCATGTTAAGGAAGGAAGGAATATGAGACTTCGGGAAAAATCAAGGAGGGATATTTTACATGATCATTAATGGAATGTGAGAGTTCGTCAGAAATGATGAAAAAAAGTGTAAGAGAAGGAGAAAGAGATTGAAGAAATACCATTTTACAGTCCTAACTAACGGGCAGTTAGACAAACAACAACGAAAAAAGAACGTGGAGTAACAACAACAAAAAGTGGAAAAAAACAAGATAAAAAGACCACCATTAGGATGTCACAAATTGAAGAAATATCATTCATCAGTCCTGGACAGCTGGACAAACTATTATCGAAAAAAGTATAAAGTGGAGTAATAAAACAAATAGAAATAAATGAAGAATTAATTAAT
>NC_051409.1:2054547-2054678 GCF_015228065.2 Penaeus monodon | reverse complement strand
AATAGATAAAAGCTCGTCGTTAGGCTATCACAGCTAAAGTCAGGGAAATCCCAAAACCTGCGCCGGAGATACGCCGTTTTCCCGACCGAGGAAGTGTTGGGAAGAGACGCCGTAAAGCCTGGTTCCCTGCT
>NC_051409.1:2054051-2054502 GCF_015228065.2 Penaeus monodon | reverse complement strand
TTATTATCATGACATCGATGAATTACCAGTGTATATAAAATAAGAGGATATTAATTAAATTGATGAATCCGAGACATCAAAACAACGGAAAAACATTGATATGGGAGTGATTATTTCAATGAGAATCATGCCAGTAGTTTCACTCAAGTGTCCTGAGAGAGACAAGTCCACCTTCGCCAACTGAACTTTTTATTTCCTTTATTTGATTCCCTTTCCCATTTCTGATTAAATCCTTCCTTTTTATTCTCTTTCGTCTTCCACTCAACTTATTTTTCCGCGTATCGGAATAAGTAAATACTGAGGTAATTTGGATATAAATGGAAGTGAGGGATTTAAGAAGGTGTAAGAAGGCTTAAGAGGGGATTAAACTTGAGTGAGATTAAGCAATAACAAGGGAACGGAAAGGAAGGTAATTTATCAGAAGGGAAGAGCAACAAATAGAAAGCAGATG
>NC_051409.1:2053743-2053899 GCF_015228065.2 Penaeus monodon | reverse complement strand
AACCAGAAGTGACTACACGAATGGGAAGCTTCTGTCCTTCATAACTTTGTATTTTTTCTTTGAATGCATTTTCAGTTTCCCTTATTCTTTTCCTTTTTCCAGTTATGACAAATTTTAAAAATATTTTTCATTCTCTTATGAGCACGGAAAATAAAA
>NC_051409.1:2053306-2053704 GCF_015228065.2 Penaeus monodon | reverse complement strand
TATAACGAAATAATCGTGAGATTGCATAGTGAAAATGAGACAAAAAGAAAATGTAATAATAAAATAACAGAAAAAAAGGAGTACGAAAGAAAACAGAAGACCAAAGAGACAAGGTAAAACGACGAAACGGAGAAAGAGAAATGGATAAAAGAAGCATGAGGCAGTGGGGTAAATGACGAATTCTGGAAGGGGGGAGGGGGCTCCCTGGTGACAGCTGAGGTGTAGGCGCCGTGAAGGTGCAGGAGGTGGCCGAGGCCTGGGCTGTGCTGGAGGCGGTGGTTAGCGTGAGGGAGATGGTGGAGAAGGAGAAGGGATCCCGTCTCCCAGAAGAAAGTAGGAGGCGAAGTCAGAGAGGCCAAGCAGGAGCAGGCAGCAGTTGATGGAGAAGCAGGAGGCGT
>NC_051409.1:2052521-2052974 GCF_015228065.2 Penaeus monodon | reverse complement strand
AAGCGGCTGCGAGGGAGAGGAAGACAACCTGTCATATTTTTAAAACGCTGGTGCGGGCTCCGCAACTGTCCCCATGGAGGGCTGCGGGGAGCCCCACTCGCATATTGTTAATACGCTTGGGAAAGCCCCTTCCCTTGGGACTTCTGCAGGGGCTGTTGGTTCGCCTGAGGCATCCCGCACGCCGCCGTTGGTATGCCTACTGCTGCCTTAATTACGATTAACAGCCAAATTCAAAGTCAATTTTGTTTGAGGAAGGATGGTGTCAAACCCGACTATCGGAATGTCAACTGTTATTTACAAATGTCATATTCACAATTGCTCTCACGACCCTTAATCGTCTAGGAAAGTTCAGGGCAACGAACAGGAGCAAATACTGTATTTCATAAGCAACAAATCAGCCAAGATTGTCTGTTTCCTATTTGCAGAATTTTCCTGCCTTGGTGTTTTTTACTT
>NC_051409.1:2051140-2051410 GCF_015228065.2 Penaeus monodon | reverse complement strand
TTTTTTTTTTTTTTTTACTTACCTTACCTTAATCTAATTGAGATTTTACTCTTTATAAAGGCTGGATAGATTTGGAAATTTCACTGCTGTGCTGGCGGGTGATAACAAATTTAAAGTCACTCCGAAGCGCAAATAGTGATATAGATAAAAAGATTGATAGAATCTATTTAGAAATGTGCATTCATATGTATAAAGTACATAATCCTGTATATGTGTGTATGTATTAACATACATAGGCCTATATAAACACGCATATATGAATACATGCAC
>NC_051409.1:2050835-2050953 GCF_015228065.2 Penaeus monodon | reverse complement strand
ATGGGAATACGAGAATATGGTCGGACACATAAATGGATATACCTATATTAATAGCAAATTAGAAGTTTTCCATGAATTTATATGGGGATGAGAATCATTAAAAATAATAATTTCTGAA
>NC_051409.1:2049486-2050656 GCF_015228065.2 Penaeus monodon | reverse complement strand
GTATATACCTAATAAACATTTTCCGGGGCTTGGTACGGGGTGCTCCTAGCTGCCCATCATTCGTTCCAATGCTATGCTGTGGCCCCGTGGGGCGAACAACAAAGCTTTAAGAATAACGGAGAAGTGCGGAGGAAATAGTTCTAGGGAAAACCCGCCGCACGGGGACGTTTAATAATACGGCCGTAAGGAAGACATCCAGAGAGAAAAGGAAGTGTCTGGACAAAGAAAGTTTTAAGGAGGGAAGGCCGAACGAAAGAGATTTGTGAGCGAAGTGGGAGAAGAAAAGGGAAAAAAAAGGAGAGAGACGGAGACTGGCAGAAGGATAAGAAAAGATTCAAAGGTGAAACAGAAAATCTCATTTAAGGAGAGAGTTGACAGGCAAATAGAAACAAAGAATTAAGGGTCATATAATTATCATTGTTACACTAATGAGTGTCCATATAGGTGGATGTGAACTGTACATAGAGGTGTACGGAGTCTGCGAAAGCAAATCTGCTTGATTATCTTCACAGCATTCAAGCTAGAGAATTTGTCAAGGAAACGTAAAGGAAATCGTGAAAAAAGCTTTAAACCGTAAGGAGTAAAAAAAAAATATATATATATATATTGCGACTTTCAAGAACGAATTCTCAGAAACGTTTATTGAGAGCGAAAGGTCCCCTTCATACCTAGATTCCACTCAATTCCACTCCTTGCAATTCTGATTAAATTCTCCCGTTTATTAAATATACAGGGAGCGAAAGTGAGTGAAAGTGAATGATTTATGGGGAGAAAAGAGAGATTCAGAGAGGAGTAACATCGAGTGAGATTAAGCAGTAATAAAAGGGGCAGGAAGGAAGGTAATGTAATAATAATGGTAAAGCATTGGAAAAAAAAGAAAGGCAGACTGATACCTAGAGTGAGAGTGAGAAACGGGTGTGTATCAGAGAGATGTAAATATTTAGCATGATATTTTACATTTAAGAATCTTTCTATACTTACTGAATTATTAATACATGTACAAGACCCAAGATGTTCTCCCATTTTTTGCATCGATCATCCAAAGTTAAAACAATAAATTCCATAAACCCACATGCAAGCCTTTGCATCCATACCTTCGGATTTTGCTGTAATCAGCCCAGTTTATTTTGGTGATAGGTGTTTTAGCAGAAAGCAGTAGTAGACGGTGGC
>NC_051409.1:2049108-2049453 GCF_015228065.2 Penaeus monodon | reverse complement strand
CTATAGCAGGGATGAGTTAGGTGGCAACGAAGCAGGTGACACAAGTGACAGAAAGTATCCTCTACGTGAGTAGAGGATACTGCGAGGGAAGAGCGGTGGGGAGGCGAAAGGGAGACAGGTGCGTTGATTCAAAAACCAGTGAAATAACTGTAAGATGAAGCGGAGAGAAGAAATTATAGAGAAAGGGAGATATATTAAATCTAAGGGAGAAAGGAATAAAAGACTTCAGGATTGGTCAAGGAAGGGAGGGGAGGGTACCGTACAAGGATTGTAAACGTATTGTAAAAAAGAAAAAGAGAAAAACGGCGGAGATTGGCAGTGAGTAAGAGGGAATGATGAAGTGGA
>NC_051409.1:2047943-2049059 GCF_015228065.2 Penaeus monodon | reverse complement strand
GAAAGGTGAAGGAAAGCTAAAAAAAAAGACAATAAATCTCAATAGATACTGCTGTAAAAAAAAAAGAGCGCACAGAGCAGGGAAGAAAGAATTAAAACAATCAGAGAGTCATGCTACCACAGGTAAGGCGAGAGAAATCATAATAAAAAAAGAAATTCGCCGGAAATCCCACGTTTTTGCAACCGAGGACGAGATGGGGATGAGACGCCGTGATGCCTGGATGCTCGCGGAGAAAGGGCCGCCCGCCCGTTGTTCGGAGTGGGTAGAGGCCCTGATGCTGCGAGGAAAGTAAAAGAAATGTCAAGGGAAACATTCAGACACAAATAAGGAGAAAATAGACAGGAAAAAACGGGAAAAAATCCTTATAAACATTATCATTATGTAAATTTTTTCATCAGTAAATATTTGTTCATCAGAGGGATATTTTATGCAATTGCACATACTTTATATGGCATTATATGAAAGAATATTCAAACATATTGAATTATGTTAAAGGTAACACAATACATCATTATCTCATTATTTTGTAGACAGAGAAACGCATTTTTGTATCATGTAAAAAAAAGGATAATGAAAACGTCATTGGTATAAATTACTTGTCCCAACGAGACTTAAAATAGAACATGTTATTTAACTTCATTTATCAAAACGTGCTGAAGATCCTGGAAAAGTTCACGCACGATTTAACACATAATGCTACTATCAGTATAGCCTGCAAAATATGATGATACATATGAGACACGTGACTGACAAACACAAGTATTCTGACTGATCGCTCACTGACACATGAATGGATGGCTGACATTTATTTCTAGGACACCCAAACATCATTCGAGTTTATTTGTAAACAGAATACTTTAGCTTCGTAATGTTTGGCAGAGTGGAGTCAGGTAGGATGAAAGGACAGGTGAGGCGTGACGTCACGTTAGAGAACAAAAAAAAAAAAGACTTAAATATTTAGTATGTGTTTATTCATACAAATGCATGACTTTAACGTAACCCATAAAATAAATCGTAAACATTCTAAAGTATAAACACATATATTGCAGTCAATGTATGAGAGCTTCGATATTCTTATTTTTAACACTGATTCTCCAAATACATATCGATAACTTC
>NC_051409.1:2044310-2044764 GCF_015228065.2 Penaeus monodon | reverse complement strand
ACTTCTTTAAACCCCAAACATCCAAGCATTACTATACACGTCTGTGAGTTATACTGTAATTAGCTCTGGCGAGCGGAGGCAACCAAGCAATCTATTAGGTTTATTTAGGGAGCAGGTTTGAAAACAGAAGGTTGGAGCAGCCACTGGGGGGGAGTGCAAAAATGCTGAGGAGGAGCAGGTAAAGAGTGTGACAGCAGAAAGCAGGAGAGAGTAGCAGAGATTCCAGAAACGTTGAAGAGGAGCAGGTAAGACATGCAGCAGCAGAAATTAGGAGAATGCAGGAACGAGTAACTGCAAGAGAAGAGCAGTGAGGCAGCGATACGGGAAGGGGTGTGTTGAGCAATTAAATACTGAAGGAATGAATATGAGACCGGCAAAAATCAAGGAGAGGGGATATTTTACATGAAAAGGAGTGGAATGTGAGAGTTTGTCAGAAACAGGAAGAAGTGATGAG
>NC_051409.1:2043509-2044209 GCF_015228065.2 Penaeus monodon | reverse complement strand
TGAGTGAGGGAGATAAAGAATGAAGAAATACAATTCTACTCCTAGCAAACGGATAGCTGCACAAACAAACAGTGAAAAAATAATAAGAAACTAGAGTAACAAATAGAAAAGAGGAAAAACAAGATAAATAAAAGATCAGCGTTAGGCAATCACAAACAAAGTCGGGGAAATCCCAAACGTGCGCTGGAGATTCGCCGTGATCCCGACCGAGAAGAGTCGAGGCCGAGACGCAGCGAAGCCTTGCTAACTGCTGAGGAAATTAATATAAAGGAAAATGGAAATGAAAAGATAAAGATAATTATTAACACTACATCGATGAATTATCACAAGCAATAGAGATAAGGATACGTAAGGATAAAATAATGAAGTCGAGACATCAAAACAACACAAGAACGGGAAAACAAAACATATAGGAGTAATTATTTTAATCCCAGTCAGGCCAGTAATTCACCCAAGTGTACTGAAAGAGACTTTTCATCTTTCCTCAAATTCACTTGTATTTTTCTTTATTTCATTCCCTCTTCCGATTCTGATTAAATACTTTCTTTTCATTGTCTTTCAGCTTCCGCTCCACTGATTTTCCTGCGTATTGGAATAAATAAATACTGGGAGAATTTGAATATGAATAAAAGTGAGGGATTTAAGAAGGGGAAAGATGGATTAAGAGAGGATTTAAAGTTAGTGGGATTAAGCAATTACA
>NC_051409.1:2043145-2043226 GCF_015228065.2 Penaeus monodon | reverse complement strand
AGCTTCTGTCCTTCATAACTTTGTACTGTCTTTGTATGTCTAAGACCTTTCCTGAATACAGCCCCCGGTGTAATGGCACGA
>NC_051409.1:2042489-2042674 GCF_015228065.2 Penaeus monodon | reverse complement strand
ACCGTTGGATTACGTGATTTAGTGCTTACCGTTGTTACGTATCACGTGTTTGTTCAATGCTTAACGTTGTTACGTGTTTACTATCTCACATTTAATGTTTCTTGTTTGTATTTTTGTCTTATTCCTTTTGATTTTTTCTTATACGTCAATGTCTATTTGTCAATTTCATCATATCTGACGCAAAC
>NC_051409.1:2042140-2042371 GCF_015228065.2 Penaeus monodon | reverse complement strand
GCTAATGATAGATATTCAGTCAGAAATGTGGAGTAATTTTAGTCTCAGTATTGCTAATGAGTATTGGGAGCCAACACCGGTGATTGGGGAGGGGGGGGGGGGTAAATATCTAGACAAGATGAATAAGGAGAAAGTAGACCGGAAAATGGAAGTACAGAATTAAGGGTTATATCATTATCATCGTTACATCAATGAATTAGCTATATAAGTGAATACTGAGGTGTACAGAGA
>NC_051409.1:2041301-2041961 GCF_015228065.2 Penaeus monodon | reverse complement strand
ATTTTTCGCCTCCAAAAATTACCTTAATTATGCAAACAAACGCATTTGTGTATAGTTTAGAAGGATAAATTTGTCATCTGTATAAGTGATTTGTCCCAGCGAGACTTAGAATGGAACATATTATTTGACATGCAACCTCATTTATCAAAGCATGCTGAAAATCGTGGAAAGTTCCACGCACGATACAATACATGATGCCACTTTCAATATAGCCTGCAGTATATGACGATATATATGAGACATGTGACTGACGCTTACTGACATATGAATAAATGGGTGACATTTATTTCTAGGACACCCAAACAACATCCAAGTCAATTTGTAAGTAGAATACTATAGCTTCTTAATGTTTGGCAGAGAGGAGTCAGGTAGGATGAACGGACAGGTGAGACGTCACGTAAAAGAGCAGAGAAAAAGAGCCAAAAACATTTAGCATGTGTTTATCCATGCAAATTAATCAATTTAACTTAGCCCATAAGGTAAATCGTAAACATTCTTCAGTATAAATATATATACTGCAGTCAAGTTATGAGAGCTTCGATATTTTTGGTTTTAGCATTGATTTTCCCAACACATATGGATGACTTCTGTAAACCACAAACTTCCACGCATCATTATGAACGTCCATGAGCGGAGGCGGGCAAGCAATCTCTTAGGTCC
>NC_051409.1:2041027-2041160 GCF_015228065.2 Penaeus monodon | reverse complement strand
ATTAGTCTCCCTTAGAGTGCGGGAATGCTGTGGCAGCAGAGAGCAGGAGACAGTAGCAGTGAGTCCTGGATCGTTGAAATGGAGCAGGCAAGAAATGCAACAGCAGAAATTAGGAGAATGCAGGAACGAGTTG
>NC_051409.1:2039676-2039957 GCF_015228065.2 Penaeus monodon | reverse complement strand
AAGACAATATTTGTTGTATATTACGATGTCATTAAAGATCAGTCAAGTATTACTCGGATATTGTTCAATTGCACTATTGTATGGCAACATTGTTCATCCTACTCATCTTGTAAACGCGAGCCGCACGCCCATTGTCCATCTTCAAGAATAAATCAAGATTCCACATGTTAGCTCTTCCATAAGAATCTACAACTACTACATTCTTATGCAATACGCCGTGAGGCAGTGATACAGGAAGGGCTGTGTTGAGCCACTAAATACTAAAATGGTTGCAGCATACT
>NC_051409.1:2039540-2039624 GCF_015228065.2 Penaeus monodon | reverse complement strand
TAAGGAAGGAATATGAGACTACGGGGAAAAAAACAAGGAGAGGGGATATATTACATGAAACGGAGTGGAATGTGAGAGTTCGTC
>NC_051409.1:2038926-2039435 GCF_015228065.2 Penaeus monodon | reverse complement strand
CAAGCTAAATAAAAGATTATCATTAGGTTATCAGATATACAGCCAGGGAAATCCCAAACCAGCCGGTTTCCCGACCGAGGAAGAGACGGGGTCGAGACACCGTGAAGCCTGGCTGCATGATGAAGAAAATAGAAGGGGTGATTATTTAATTTCGAACATGCTTGTAATTTCTCCTAAGTGTACTGAAGGAGAAAGACCCACTTTCGCCAAATCCACTTGCATTTCCTTTATTTCAGTCCGTCTCCCAATTCTGATAAATCCTTCCTCTGTCTTCTCTTTCGACTTCCTCTCGACTGGTTTTCCTGTTTATCAGAATAAGTAAATACTGAAGGAATTTGAATATGATTGAAAGTGAGGGATTTAAGGAAAGAGGGATTGAGAGAGGACTTAAAATGAGTGAGTTTAAGCAATAGCAAGGGAACGGAAAATATGTTAATGTGATCATAAAGGAATAGGGACAACGAAAAGATAGATGGATACACATTGAAAGAGAGAGGGTGAGTAAGTGG
>NC_051409.1:2038704-2038871 GCF_015228065.2 Penaeus monodon | reverse complement strand
GGAAGGACAGACCGAGATCAGAAGACACTACACGAAAAGGAAGCTTATGTCCTTCATAACTTTGTATTTTTCTCTGAATTCTCTTTCAGCTTCCCTTGTTCTTTTCCTTTTTTCCAATTATGATTGTCCATTTTCGTCTTCGTAATTCTCTTCCGTACAGGGGAAAT
>NC_051409.1:2037667-2038609 GCF_015228065.2 Penaeus monodon | reverse complement strand
TCAAAGAGGCAAAGCAAAAGGGAAGCAACAAAGAGTGCAAAACGTCGAAGTGGAGAAAGAGAAAAGGAAAGGAGGGTCAGGCAGTGACGGACATGACGAATTCTGGAGTGAGGATCCCGGAGGCTTACCGGGAGTCAGGGGACAGCTGGGGCCCCGTCTCCGAGGGAGGGGCGGCGGAGGGGAGGAAAGTAGACGCAGATGGACTGGGCTGTGTTGGAGGCGGTGGTTAGCGTGAGGGAGATGGTGGAGGAGCAGGCAGCCCGTGTCCCAGCAGAAAGCAGGAGGCGGCATCGGCGAGGGCCAAGCAGGAGCAGGCAGCAAATGATGGAGAAGCACTAAACGGGAAAATGGAAATTATTATCGTTATCATTATTACATCCATGAATATCTAAACCGATGGATATGTACTGTGTGCAGAGCTGTTGCAGCCAATTTTTCGGCCCCCAAACGTCTTCGAAAAAATCTGGTAGATTACCTTTTCAGCATCCATATTAAAGACTCTATATTAAAGACATATTAAAGAAATGAGAAAGGAAAACAAAAAGACGGGAAATAATTACAAATGTGTATATTGTCTTTAAGGCAAAGTTCCATCTATGACTTTTTTCTTTAAGTGTACTGTACTGAGAGCGAGAGGTCCCTCCATACCTGCATCAAATCCACTTTTAGATCCCTTTATTTCATTCCTTTTTCTAATTCTGATTAAATTCTCCCGCTGTATTCTCTTCCGTATTCTGCTCGTCGTTGTCTCTTGCATTTCGGAACGAGTAAATATAAAAGAGAGAGCGAAAACGAGTGAAAGTGAAAGATTTATGAGGAGGAAAGAAAGTTTCAGAGCGCATTAATAACGAGATTATGTAGTCACAAGGGGATAGAAAGGAAGGTGATTTGATAATAGTGATTAAGCAATAGAGACAGATAGAATCAAAAATAGACAAATGA
>NC_051409.1:2036060-2037604 GCF_015228065.2 Penaeus monodon | reverse complement strand
ATGTAAATATTTATTTGATGTAAATATGTATTTATTACGGTAAATATAATTATCAGCCCATAAAATCCATTGTAACATACTGAATTATGAATGTATGCACAAGACCCATGATGTTCTTCCCCTTTACATTGATCCTCCAAATATGCTGCAATTACCTCGGCCGAATACTATGTAATTGGTCCAATTTATTTTGATAATTGGAGTGCCAGCAGAAAGCAGAAGACGAAAGCAGGGGGAAGTAGGAGAAGGAGGAGGAAGTCACAGAGGGGTAGATGATACAGGCGATGACAGGAAGTAGGAGCAGACGTGAGCAGAGGATACTGCAAGGGAAGAGCGGTGGGGAGGCGATGGCGGGGGGAGGGGGGACTGCGTTGACTCATAAACCAGTAAAATAATTGCAGGATGAAGGTTACTGCACAGAGGAGAGTCCAACAAAGAAGAAGGGAAAGTAAGATAGATAAGAGGAGAAGAAAGTGTGATAAGCGAGGAAGGAATGAAATACTGCAAGAAATATCAAGGACAAGAGGAGGAGGAGGGGGGGGGGTTCTTGTACAAAGACTGTGAGCGTATTATGAAAATGAAAAAAGAAAAACAGTCGAATGGCGGAGATTGGCAGTGAGTAGAAGGAATGAGGAAGAGAAATTCAGAGGCACACTGATTGTCAGACAACCAGACAAACAAGCAAAGCCGAAGGAAATGTGAAAAAGACTCTCAATGGAATATGCAGCATAACAAACAAACTTGAAGCAAGCAAGGAATGAAAAAATGAAGGAGAATTTGGATATCACAGGCAATGCGAGAGAAATCACATTTTTTCACCGTTAACTCGACGCTTTCCAACAGAGAACGAGATGGGGACGAGACGCCGTGAAGCCTGGATGCTCGCGGAGAAAGGGCTGCCTCCCCTTGTCCGGAGTGGGTATAGGCCCTGATGCTGCAAGCGAATGTAGAAGAAGAAATGTCAAGGAAAGAGTTCGGAAACAAACGAGGAGTAAAATGAACAAGAAAAATGGGAATAAAAATATATATTGATTATAATCAAGTACATTTTTATGTCAGTGAATATTTCTTTAGAGCGATATTTTATACAGATACTTTATATCACTTCATACAAAGGAATATCCTAACTTAATCAATGAAATATATTTAAAGTTTCACAATTAGGATATCATTATCTCAGGCCTGATTATGTAATCAAAAGACGCATTTCTGTGTATAGTTTTAAAACAGGATAATGAAAATGTTGCCTCCGATAATTATTGATAAGTATATAATTTCATATGCAACTGAAATTATTAAAACATAATGAAAAACCTGGACAGTGCCACTCAGAATACAGCACACATGTTATCACTTTCAAATATTTGTTGATATTTATAAGACACATGACTGACCAACACACGTATTCTGACTGACGCTTACTGACACGTAAATGACTTGTTCCGTGATGCTTGACAAAGACAGAGTCGGCTGGCGGATAAATGGGCAGGTGAAGCGTGACGTCACGTAAGACAGCAGAGGGGAAAAGATGTAAATAGTCAGCA
>NC_051409.1:2035421-2036039 GCF_015228065.2 Penaeus monodon | reverse complement strand
AAAGCAAGTAAATTGTAGATATCCTTAAATATAAATACATATACTAAAGTAAAGATATGAGAGTTTCGTTATTCTTATTTTAGCAACACATATCAGTAACTCTCGTAAGCCCCAAACTCACACGCATTACTGTGACGCTCACGAGTTATACCGTAATTAGCTCTGCCGAGCGGAGGCGACCAAGCAATCTGTTAGGTTTATCTAAGGAGCAGGTTTGCAAGCAGAAAGTAGGAGCAGCATCTGGGAGGGAGTGCAGGAATGCTTAGGAGGAGCAGGTAACGAATTTGACAGCAGAAAGCAGGAGACAGTAGCAGTGAGTCCAGGAGGAGCAGGTAAGACATGCAGGAGAATGTTAGGAGAATGCAGTGACATGTGACTGCAAAGGAAGAGCAGTGAGGCGTCGATACGGGAAAGGCTGTGTTGAGCCAATTAATACTGAAATGGTATCAGGATGCCGAGGAGAGGAGGGACCAGCAGAGGAAAAGAGAGTAGATAGAGATGAAGAAAGTGTGAAGATGAGGAAGAAACGAATATGACTGTGGGAAAGAACTATTAAGGGAGGGAGGATATTCTATAAGAAAGAGTGGAATGTGAGGGTTCTTCAGAAACAGGGAGAAG
>NC_051409.1:2035159-2035312 GCF_015228065.2 Penaeus monodon | reverse complement strand
GGAGGAAGAAATAATTCTGGAAATAAAAAAAAGAAAGTGTTTAAACCCAAAGAGCCATAGACGGGTAGCAAGGAGGGGGGTTCAGGCTGTCACAGATAATGCCAGGGAAATCCCAGTCATGCGCTGGAGATTTGCTGTTTTCCGGACCGAGTA
>NC_051409.1:2033487-2034852 GCF_015228065.2 Penaeus monodon | reverse complement strand
TATAATATTTAGCCCGTAAGATTCATTGTAAACATACTAAACACTAAATGTATGTCCACAATCCCTTTTTGCATTAATTCTCCAAGGTTATAGCATTCCATTCCGTAAACCTAACTATCACGCCTTGGAATCCATGCAGTTATACCGCAATTATCTCTGCTGAATGTTCCAGTTTATATTGATAAATGTACCTGAAAGCAGGAGAAGACGCTGGGCGGGGAGGAGGCATGGGGAGGGAGAGGAGGTTAGAGAGAGCAGGAAAGAGGAGGTGGCAACCTACCGAGTGACACATGTGACAGCAGGAAGTAGGAGCAGACGTGAGCAGGAGATACTGCAAGGGAGGAGCGTTGGGGAGGCGATGGGGGGGGGGCTCATAAACCAGTGAAATAATTGCAGGATGAAGGGCACTGTGGAGAGGAGAGATTAACAGAGGAGGGAAATGGATATAGATAAGAGACAAAGAGAATATTGTGATAAGCGAGGAGCGAAGGAGGGGGGGGGGGGATTTCGTTTAAAGTTTGTGAGTATAGTGTATAAAAAGTCGAACGGGAAAGACTGGCAGTGAATAGAATGACTGAGGAAAAGAAATGCATAGAGACAGGCTCATAGTCCGACAAACATAGAAAAAAGTAAAGGAAGATGTGAAGATGATACAGAATCAACATACTTGTATGAACACAGAAAAAGATGCAAGGAAACAAACAAAAACATACACTGAAATAAGAACAAATGAAAACAGGAGAGTCGGGCAAACACAAGCAATACGAGAGAAATCACAAATTTTCGCCGGAGACTCGACGTTTTCCAAGCCGAGGACGAGATGGGGATGAGACGCCGTGAAGCCTGGATGCTCGCGGAGAAAGGGCTGCCCGCCCGTTGTTCGGAGTGGGGATAGGCCCTGATGCTGCGAAGGAAAGTAGAAATGCCTAGCAAAGAGTTCGGAAAAAAATAACAGGAAAAACGGAAATGAACAAAAATGATAATTACCATCATGTACATTTTACATAAATGAATATTAGCTCAGAAGGATACTTTTTATTTGTCACTAGAATACTAAAAAACGAACTTGGTATTTGTTATGCAGCTTCATTTTTTAAAACATATTGTAATTCCTGAAAAGTTCTACACATACTGCAACTTCTGGTATCGCCTACAGTATATGCTGATATATATGAGACACAAGACTGACGCTTACTGACACATAAATGACTGACACACACACACTGATTTCTAGGACACTATGTCGAATTTAGTGTAATCAAAATACTTTAATTTCGCAAAAGAAATACAACAAGGATCATATATGGCAAAAGAAAAAGAGTATGTCTAATCTACCTTTGCGGTTTACTTATATACACATGTATG
>NC_051409.1:2031910-2033447 GCF_015228065.2 Penaeus monodon | reverse complement strand
GAGAGTATATACACACACGAGAAGCCCCGCCTGGTGGTATTCACGTGACCCTTTCCGCCCGTCATCGCGCTCCCTCGGTAGCCTCCTCCTCCACCTTCTTCGCCATGTGATCCACTTCTAGCTCCGCCCCGCCGCCTCCACCTCCTCTGCCTGAGAGAAATCCACCGCCTTATCCACCTCCGGCACCTTCAACCTCACCAAGTTCTCTTCTCCCTTCATGGCGCTGCTTCCTCCACTTCGCTTCCCTTCTCCATCACTGCTTTCTCCCTCATCGGTTCCACCATCTCCTCCTCCATCATCTTCACCTCAAGATCTCCTACCTCCACCACATACAAGATTCCTCCACCTTCGCCACCGCCTTCAACTCCACCAACTGCTCATACTTTTCCACATCCACTTCCTCCTCCAACTCCACCTCCTCCATCTCCAGCGCCTACACTTAGGAAGACCCCCCCCCCCCACCCCGCTCTCTCGGATCCTCATTCCAGAATTTCCTCGTTCCCTCACCTTATCTTCCTTCCTCGTCTTTCCAGTTATTTGTATTTCTTTTATTTCCTTTTTGTACCCTTTATTTTATGCCTTTCGTTTTAGTCTCTTTGATTCTCTAATATTTTCTCCCAATCTTTCTTTTCTCTATTGTTATTCTATTACATTTCCCTTTTGTCCTTATTGCTAAATCTCCATAAATACCACTTGGCTCTTATGTAATCCCTCACTTCCATTTACTTCCATTCTCTCTCTGTATTTACTCATCTCGATATGCAAGAAAATACGAAAAGCGGAATTGAAAGGGAATTTAAAACGATAAGAAAAAAAAAGATCTGAATTGGAAGAGGGAAGAGAATAAAGGGAAACCGTAAGCGAATTTGGGTCCACGTCTGTAGGGGAACTGTCCACTTTCATACAGTTGCATTAAAATCATCGGTAATAATGGTTGTAACTATAATGAAACCACTTGTAGGGTTTTATACCCCGTTTTTGCGTTGTTTTTAAGGTCCGGCCTCTCGTGAATCCGAATCCTTTTTTCCGATCCTCCTCCGAATTCTTTGTCAAACTCGCTAATTTTTGGGTTGTGGAAATGCGAGTTTTCTCCGTTTTGGGGATTCTGGACTCTTTCTAGGCTGTAGGGATATTGAAATAGTAATGAATTATACAGGGGAATCCCCCCATTCACTAAATAATTCCCCTTACTTTATCTTCCGACTCGTTCTTGACATTTTTTATAACTTTTCCCTGCAACATTGGGGATTTTACTCAGCCTGAACAACGAGCAGCAACCCAGTTTCTTCCACGGTCTGGAAAATGATTAAGATTTCCCTGGCATTATTTAGGATTGCCTGACTCTTCTCCTTTCTTTTTGACCTTACCTGTCTATTGTATGTCTCTTTTGGTTTGATTACTTGCCTCTCTCTGCTTCCCTTTCAGAATCTGTAACGCTTGTTTGTTTGCACAATTCTCCCTAGGATTTCCCTCTCTGAGCGTGTATATTTGTGAATCTTTCTTTGCATGTGTCCCTTTTTATGCATGACTCTCCCTC
>NC_051409.1:2031655-2031761 GCF_015228065.2 Penaeus monodon | reverse complement strand
TGAATTCGTCTCCTTTCCTATTTTTTTCTCTGCTGATCTCACCTATCCTGGACATCCTACAAAGATTTCAGTAATTTTATGAATTAACGAAGATTTCTGCTGCTGA
>NC_051409.1:2030065-2031587 GCF_015228065.2 Penaeus monodon | reverse complement strand
CGTTAGTTGTTTACTCCTCAGCATCCTAGAACTCTCTCCCAGGGGCTGCTCCTACTTTCTGCTTTCAAACCTGCTCTCTAAATAAACCTAACAGATTGCTTACCCGCCTCCGCTCGGCAGAGCTAATTACGGTATAACTCATGGACGTCTATAGTAATGCATGGAAGTTTGTGGTTTACAGAAGTTATCAATATGTGTTGGGAGAATGAATGCTAGAAATGGGAATATCGAAGCTCTCATATATTGACTGCAGTATGTGTATTTGTACTTCAGAACGTTTACAATTTACATTATGGGCTAAGTAATGCATTTGTATGAATAAACGCATGCTAAATATTTACATCTTTTCCCCTGTGGTCTCTTTCGTGACGTCGCGCCTCCCTTGTCCGTTCATCTTTCCTGTCTTCCCCGTCGCCCAGTATCAGGAAATCAGAACATTTTAATTTCCACTAAATTCGGGCGGTGTTTAGGTTTCCTGCAAATCACTGTATGTCAGGTAGTCATTTATGTGACAGCATGTGCCAGAGAAAATGTCTGTGTTGGTCAGTCATGTATCGGCATAAATTATAGGCTATACTGAAAGGTGCAACGAGTGTGTTGTATCATGCATGAAAATTTCCTGGAGGTTCAGTGCGTTATAGTAACTAAAGTAGCATAGTAAATAACCTAATCAATATCAAGTGATCTGTGCTAATATTTTCATAAACTTGTTTTAAACTATACACAAACATAATTAGTTTGATTATTACTTTATATACCCGTGAATACAAAATATTCTTCTGAACAAATAATCACTGATGTAAAAAGCACAGATGATAATAAATATGTTTTTTTTGTGTGTGTGTGTGTACTTTTTTCTTATCCTCAATTGGTTCGATCTTTCCCTCGAAGCATCAGGGCCTATACCCACTCCGAGGAAGGGAAGGGCGTCCCTTTCTCCTCAAGCATCCAGGCTTCACGGCGTCTCGTCCCCATCTCGTGCTCTGTTTGGAAAACGTCGAGTTTCGGAGAAAAACTCTGATTTCTCTCGCATTGCCTCTGATAGCCTGACTCTTCCATTTTATTCATTTTTTTTCTTTCTTGCCTCAAATTTGTTTGCTGCTCTGCATATTTCATTGAGTTTTTTCACATATCCTTCTGCTTTGCTTGTCTGCCTCTGTATTTCTCTTCCTCGTTCCTTTTACTCACTGCCAGTCCCTCCCGTTCGACTTTTTTTCATAATACGCTCACGGTCTTTGTACGAGACCCTCCCCCTCCTCCTCCCTCGTCTTCGATATTTCCCGTAGTCCTTTTATCCCTTCCTTGTTTATCACCACACTCTCTTTTCCTCTTATCTATCTTACTTTCCCTTCTTCTTTGTTGGACTCTCCTCTTTGCAGTAACCTTCATCCTGCAATTATTTTACTAGTTTATGAGTCAACGCAGCCCCCCCCCCCCCGGCCATCGCCTCCCCACCGCTCTTCCCTTCCAGTATCCTCTGCTCACGTCTGCTCCTACTTCCTGTCATCGCATGTATCATCTA
>NC_051409.1:2029846-2030028 GCF_015228065.2 Penaeus monodon | reverse complement strand
TTCGTCTTCTGCTTTCTGCTGGCACTCCAATTATCAAAATAAATTGGACCAATTACACAGTATTCTGCCGAGGTAATTGCAGCATATTTGGAGGATCAATGTAAAGGGGAAGAACATCTTGGGCCGTGTACAGACATTTATTATTCAGTATGTTTACAAAGAATTTTATGGGCTGAAAATCA
>NC_051409.1:2028869-2029521 GCF_015228065.2 Penaeus monodon | reverse complement strand
TTTATATATACTCCTTTCGAAATGCAGGAGACAACGGCGAGCGAAATACGGAAGAGAATACAGTGGGAGAATTTAATCAGAATTAAAAAAGGGAATGGAATAAAGGGATCTAAAAGTGGATTTGGTGCAGGTATGAAGATACACATAAAGAAAAAAAATATCAACTGATTTCCCCCCCCCCCCCGTTTTTGCGTTGTTTTTAAGATTAAAATTTTTATTCATCTATTTATTCCCCTTCTCATTTCATTGTCAAAGCCTTTTGTATCGATGCTGAGAAGGGCAACCTACCAGACTTCTTTCGGAGACTTTTGGTGGGCGAAAACATTGATGCAAACCGCTCTGTATACAGTACTTATCCATCGGTACGATAACAATAATACATTCCAGGATCGGGATTTCCTTAGCACTATCGGTGGTAATTTAGGTCTCCCCCTTTTTTTCTCTCAATTAATTGTTTGTGTTTGATGTTCGTTTGCTCTGTTTTTTTATGTCCCTTTATGGGTATAATAAGATTTTCTTTCATGTCTTTGCTTCTCCCATAATCCGTCTGCCACTCTCTGTCTGTCTCCTTTTTTCTTCTTCTCTCCCCTTTTTTCCCCCGAAAATCGCTCCGCTCGATCTTCTTTCTTTAAATTTTCTTTGTTCAGATTTT
>NC_051409.1:2028604-2028797 GCF_015228065.2 Penaeus monodon | reverse complement strand
TGTCCTGCATCCTCTAATCCTGCAACGATTGCAATTGTTTGTGACTCGTCGCAGCCGCTTGCTCGCCTCCAGCTTCTCCGTCACCTGCTGCCTGCTCGCCGCCTCCAACACAGCCCAAGCCTCCAACAACTCCATCTCTTCCACATCCACCTCCTCCACGTCCACGGCGCCTCCACCCCAGTTATCCCCAGGG
>NC_051409.1:2028189-2028580 GCF_015228065.2 Penaeus monodon | reverse complement strand
TAAACCTCCCGGATTCTCACTCCAGAATTCGTCATCTCCCTCACTGCCTCATCCTCCTTTTTCCATTTCTTTTTCTCCGCTTCGTCGCTTTGCACTCTTCTTTGCTTCCCTTTTGTCTCGTCTGTTTGGTCTTTTTATGTTGTTTTATCATTATTACGTTTTCTTCCTTCTCTCTGTCTCATTCTTACTACGTAATCTCACGATTACTACGTTATACTCTCTCGATCCCTCTGTCTTTTACTTTTCACTTTTCTTGTCATTTCCCTTGTACGGAAGAGAATTAGGAAGAGGAAAAAGAACAATCATAACTGGAATAAAATAAAGGAAATTGAAGAAGAATTTAGAGGAAAGATACAAAGTTATGAAGGACAGAAGCTTCCATTTCGTGTAG
>NC_051409.1:2025939-2028071 GCF_015228065.2 Penaeus monodon | reverse complement strand
GTGGCTCATCCCTTATGAACACATTACCATCCTTTCTGTTCTCTAGTTATTGCTTAATCTCACTCACTTTAAATCCTCTCTTAATCCCTCTTTCCCCTTCTTAAATGCGTCACTTCCATTCATATTCAAATTCTCTCTTTATTTACTTATTCCGATATGCAAAAAAATAAGTTGATCGAAAGAAAAAGAATAAAAAGAAAGAATTTAATCAGAATTGGGAAAGGGAGTCGAATAAAGGGAACTACAAGTGGATTTGAAGAAAGTAGACCTGTCTCTTTCATTAGACTTTCGTGAAATGACTGGTAGGATTCGAAATGAAATAATCACTCCTATATGAATAGTTTTCTCTCTTTTGTTGTTTTAATGTCTCGGCTTCATTAATTTAATCAATAGCCCTTTATCTCCATTTCCACAGCAGGTAGCCAGGCTTCGCGGCGTCTCGTCCGCGACTCTTCCTCGGTCGGGAAAACGGCGACTCTCCAGCGCAGGTTTGGGATTTCCCTGACTTTATCTGTCGAAGCCTAACGCTGATCTTTCATATATATTGTTTTTTTCCATTTTTTTCGTTGTTTGTTTGTCTAGCTGTCCGTGTGTTAGGACTGTAGAATGGTATATCTTCAGTCTATCCCCCATTCTCTCTCTCTCTCTTTTCATCACTTCTTCCTGTTTCTGACAAACTCTCACACTCCACTCATTTTCAGGTAAAATATCTCATATTCCTTCCTTCCTTAACATGGCGCTCTCCTTATGTCTGTCTGACCCTCTTCCTCTCTTTTTCTCTGCAGATCCCTCCTCTCCTCGGTATCCTGCAACCATTTCAGTAATTAATGGCTCAACACAGCCCTTCTCTATCGCTGCCTCACTGCTCTTCTCTTGCAGTCACTCGTTCCTGAATTCTCCTAACTTCTGCTGTTGCATGTCTTACCTGCACATCTTCAACCCTCCTGGGTTGAAGATGTGCAACTCACTGCTACTGTCTCCTTCTTCTTTCTGCTGTCACAGTCGTTATCTGCTCCTCTTCAGCATTCCTGCACTCCCTCCCAGTGGCTGCTCCAACTTTCTGCTTGCAAACCTACTCCCTAAATAAACCTAGATTGCTTTCCCGCCTCAGTTCGGCAGAGCTAATTGCGGTGTAACTCATGAACGTCTATAGCAATGCGTAGTTTATGGTTTACAGAAGCTATCAATATGTTTTGCTAAAAATAAGAATATAGAAGCTCTCATATATATATTTTTGCTTCAGATTGTTTACAAATTTCCAAAGTGGCTAATTACTGCACTTACTTTAACATACAAATACAGACTATTTACATCTGCCCAATGCTCTCTTACGTGACGTCACGCCTCACCTGTCCATTCATCTGCCAGCCGACTCACTCACGAAACCATATTATTTTGCTTACACTAAATTCGGGCGATGTTTGGGTTTCCCAGAAATCACCGTATGTCAGTCATTCATTCATGTGTCAGTGAGCGTCCATCAGAGTTTGTGGGTTGGTTAGTCATGTGCCTTATATATATCAGCATATAATGTAGGTTATATTGAAAGTGTCAACATATGTGCTGCCTTGGGCATGGAATTTCCAGGATATTCATTGTTTTAATAATTTCAGTTGCATATGACATAAAATACTCCTCATTAAGTATCGTAGACAATAAGGCATCTATACAGAGAACATTTTCATTATCCTGTTTTAAAACTAAACACAGATTTGTCTTTTGTTTACACAACTAGGCTTGAGATAATGATGTACTAATTGTGAAACCTCTAATATATTTTATTAAGAATATTCCTTTATAAAAAAGTATAAAGTATCTATGAATGTAAAACATTCCTCTGAACCAACATGCTATGATAACTGTTCTTGATAATAATCATTACATATGTTTGTTCCCGTTTTTCTTGTTTATTTTTCTCCTTATTTGTTTCCGAACTCTTTCCCTGACATTTCCTCTCCCTCTTTCGTTTGCAGCATCAGGGCCTATACCCACCCCGAACATCGGGCGGGCAGCCCTTTCTCCGCGGGCATCCAGGCTTCACGGCGTCTCGTCCCCATCTCGTCCTCGATTGGAAAGCGTCGAGTTCCCAGAGAAAAATTGTGAATTCTCTCGCATTGCCTGTGATAGCTGGA
>NC_051409.1:2025426-2025865 GCF_015228065.2 Penaeus monodon | reverse complement strand
CTGTGTTTATATAGTTTGTATAATCTTCATATTCCCTCTTCTTTTTCTATGCCCATCTTTTTGGTTATCTTTCTGTTTGTTTGTCTCTCCTGCTCTCTAATAAACTCTCCCGATGTCTCTTTTTTCTATTATAATCTTTGTATGAGACTCCCCCTCTCTTCCTCGATCTTTCCCGTAGTTTTTTATTCCTTCTTCCCTTATCCCCACACTCTCTTTATCTCTTATCTATATCCCTTTCCTTTCTTCCCTGTTGATCTCTCCTGTCCAGTGTCCTTCACCCTGCAATTATTTCGCTGGTTTATGAGTCAACGCACCCCCCCCCCCTCCATCGCCTCCCAACCGCTCTTCCCTCGCAGTATCCTCTGCTCACGTCTGCTCCTACTTTCTGCTGTCACGCGTGTCACCTGCTCCGTTGCCTCCTAACTCATCCCTGCTATAG
>NC_051409.1:2025135-2025383 GCF_015228065.2 Penaeus monodon | reverse complement strand
ATGCCAGCGTCTTGTTCTGCTTTCTGCTGGCACACCATTTATCAAAATAAACTGGACCGATTACATAGGATTCGGCCGAGGTGGTTGCAGCATAACTCGAGGGATGGAATTGATTGCTCTAACTTGGAGGGATCTTTGACCATGTATATGCATAAATATTTCAATATGTTTACAAGGAACCTTATGGGTTAAATATATTTGCATTAATAAATACATGCTAAATATTTACAATCTTAATATTACATTAC
>NC_051409.1:2024027-2025047 GCF_015228065.2 Penaeus monodon | reverse complement strand
TGCAAATTGCTTTATCACTATTATTACCTCACCATCCTCTCTGTCCCTTTGTTACTGCTTAATCTCAATCGTTTTTAATCTTCTCTGAATCCCTCTTTCTCCCTCATAAATCCATCACTTTCACTCATTTTCGCTCTCTCTATATATTTACTCGTTTCGATATGCAGGTGATTACGACAACCGGAAGAGAATAAAATGGGAGAATTTGATTAGAATTGGAAGAGGGAATGCGATAAAAGGAGATAGAAGTGGATTTGGTCCAAGTTTGAAGGGGACCTCTCGTTCTCAATGCACTTTTTGATAATCATGGCTGAAAATCGCATTAGATACAATATTCAGTTGTAAATATTTCTTTTCTTTTCTTTTCTTTGCTTATTATGATTCAAAGCCGTACTTTTCGATTCCCTGTCCATTTCATATCAAAGTCTCTAATCTGGATGTTGTGAAGGCAATCTACCGATTTTTTTTTTCTTATTGGGGGAGGGGCGAAACATGTAAACAGTTCATATCCATCTTAAAGATATGTATTGATTGAATCATTACAATGATGATAAAACGTTATTTAGTTTTTGCCATTTTTCTGTTTACTTCCTTCTTCTTAATCTTCGAAGTCTCCTCTACAAAGCTGTCCACATATTTCCCCGCAGGCCCCGTGTCCTTCGCCCTCCGACGTGCAGCAGCCCTCCTTCCGCTCCGGCGTCTCTTCCCGACTCTTCCTCGGTCGGGAAAACGGCGAAGCTCAGGCGCAGGATCGCGATTTCCCTGGCACTATCGGTGATAACTTGGCTCCCCCCCTTTTTTTCTCTTTTCTTTTCATCTCTCCCTCCTTTGGTTCTTTGAGCTTGAAGTTCGTTTCCTTGCCTCCTCTTTTTACTTATTCGTCTCCCCACGTGTTCAATAAGTCTTTCTTTTTTCTCCTCTGCTTCTCCTATTATCGTCTGCCAGTCTCTGTCTGTCTCCTTTTTCTTCTTCCCTCCCTTTTTTCCCTGAAATCTTTCCCGTTCGACATTATCCTTAAAA
>NC_051409.1:2023436-2023905 GCF_015228065.2 Penaeus monodon | reverse complement strand
CCCTGCACCCTGCAATAATTGCAATATCTTCTACTCAACGCAGCCCCCTTCGCAGCCGTTGGCTCGCCTCCTGCTTCTCCATCACCTGCTGCCTGCTCCTTCTGCGTGGCCCTCGCCGACGCCGCCTCCTGCTTTCCGCTGGGACACGGGCTGTCTGGTCCTTCTCCACCATCTCCCTCGCGCTAACCATCGCCTCCAGTACCGCCCAAACCCCCACCTCTTCCACGTCCTCTTCCTCCACCAACTCCACCTCTTCCACGTCCTCTTCCTCCACCAACTCCACCTCTTCCTCCGCCAACTCCACCTCTTCCTCCGCCAACTCCACCTCTTCCGCGTCCTCTTCCTCCGCCAACTCCACCTCTTCCACGTCCACCTCCTCCACCTCCTGAGCGCCTCCACCCCGGGCATAGCTCTCCCTAGGCCCCCACGCCCGGATCCTCACTCCCGAATTCGTCATCTCCCTCAATGC
>NC_051409.1:2023070-2023321 GCF_015228065.2 Penaeus monodon | reverse complement strand
GTTGTTTTATCATTTTTTATATCTCTTCCCTTTTTCTGTCCCGATCTTATTATATAATCTCCCAATTACTCTCGATTCCTTTTTCTTCTTTTATTCCACTTTTTCTTCCATTTTCTTCGTTCACAAGAGAATTAAAGAGAAAAAAAAATCAATCGCAATGGGAAGGGGGTATAAAGTAAAGGAAACTGAGGAGGAATTCGACGGAAAAGAACAAAGTTATGAAGGAGAGAAGCCGCCTCTTCGTGTAGCCT
>NC_051409.1:2022215-2022537 GCF_015228065.2 Penaeus monodon | reverse complement strand
ATTGTTTACTTATTCCGATACGCAGGAGGATCAGTCAAGCGGGAGACAAAAGAAAATAAAAAAGGAAGAATTCACTAAAAACTGGAAGAGGGTATAACGGACGAAAGGGAACTACAAGTGAATTTGGCGAAAGTGGACCTGTCTCTTGCAGTACCCTTGGGCGGAATTACTGGCAAATTTCGAATTGAAATAACCACTTCAGTATAATTTTTCCTGTTTTTTGTGTTGTTTTTCTGTCTCGGATTCACAAATTTAATATCCCCTCATCCCTGTCTCTAGTGGTAATTCATTTGTGTAATTATGTTAATAATCGATTTTATGC
>NC_051409.1:2022027-2022182 GCF_015228065.2 Penaeus monodon | reverse complement strand
TCTCCTTATTCATCTTCGAAATCTTTTCCAGAAACCAAGCCTCACATTTTCCCTTGCACCGGATCCTTCGCCCTTCTACTTTTATTCACATTATTCGAGTTTTTTTCCGCCTGATTTTTTTTAATTTCTTGTCTAGATATAAAGACCCTCCCCCC
>NC_051409.1:2021018-2021992 GCF_015228065.2 Penaeus monodon | reverse complement strand
CCCTTCTTCCCTCCCTGACACACTCACTCATGCCCCTTTTTTCTTACATCAGCCTCACACCCATTTTCCGAAATACTTCCCTTGCTTCCTCGATCTTACCCTAAGTCTTTTATCCATTCCTCCCCTGCATCCCTTTCTCCTAATCTCTATCCCTTCCCTTCCTCTCTTTCTCTGTAGATCTCTCCTCTCCCCAGTATCCTATATCCTGCAGCGATTTCAGTAGTTTGGGATTCAGCACAGGCATTCTCCTCTCCGTCCTCCCGACGCCCTTCCCTCGCAGGCTCGCCTGCTCCTGTCTTCTCTCATTTTCTCCTGTCACTTTTGTTTCTCCTCCGCTTCCTTCCTTTCCTTGCCGCTGCCACAACTTATTGTCGACTGTCACAGCTGTTATCTGTTCCTTTGTCCTTCTTCTTTCTCTTTTCAACTGTCTACTTGTTTCTTATCTCTCACCTGTTGCTATCTCCTTCCTCCTCCTTGCCACTGCCTCCTCTTTCTTCTGCTGTTGCCTGTTATCTGTTTCTCTTCCTTCCTTTTCATCTTTTCCACTGTCTCCTACTTTCTGATCTCACACATACTATCCTCTCCTCCACCCTCCCCCTTTTCCTACTATCGCACCTGTTACCTTGTCTCCCCTCTCCTTACCCCAGCCTCCTTCCTCCCCTAGTCGCACACCTGTTACCTTTTCCAACCTCTTCGCTTTCCCGAACACTTCTCTCTTCTCTGTCACACCTGTTACTTTCTCATCTCTCCTTGCCTCCACTATCTGCTGTCGCACCTGTTACCCGCTCCACCCTCCTCCTTGCAAATCCTTCCTCCTCCATCTTCTGACCTCACGTGCCCTCTCTTCACTCGTCCCTCCTTTTGATCTCACATCCTTCTCCCTTCCACTATCTCCTTTTTATCATTCGCTCCTGTTACCTTATCCTCTCTCTCCCTTACTACTGCTTCCACCCTCCCCTATCGCACGCCTGTTA
>NC_051409.1:2020080-2020973 GCF_015228065.2 Penaeus monodon | reverse complement strand
ATCTGTTGTCGCACCTGTAACCCTTTCCTCTCTTTCCCTTCTTTCTGCCTCCACACACTCTCCTCCTTCCTGTTACCTCCCCTCCCCCCCTGCCCCTCTGACCCTATAAATGGGTTCTCGACTCGAGGTAAATTACCTGAAGGCCCCGAGTACCTTCTGGTTCCCGTCAGCTCCTTCCGGTCCGGGACCCGTTTCTTATCTCTGAATTATGAAGGTCGTTTTGATATCAATAACCCAAGGCGACTCACGGCTCTTATCTACATGCAAATGACTCCTCTCCAAGACAGTGCTATTCCTGCCAGCCGCACGGGCCAAGGTCCTTTGGAAAGGCAGGCCAAAGGCGCCCCTATGAACCGACAGTGCCGAGTCACTTCATCATGACAGCGTATTGGCGGCTTCGCTGTGGCGGCGAACTTCAGGAAGTTCATCTCCAGGAATTCCCTGATGGCTGCCTCCCCCTCTCGCCCTCTTCCTCGCTTCTTATCTCTCTCTTCCTCTTCTCCTTTCTTCCTCTCTCCCTCTTTCTCTTTTCTTCTCTTCCTCTCGCTTTCTCTCTTTCTCGTCCTCTTTTCCCATTTTCCTTTCTTTCTTTTTTCTTCTCTTTCTCCCCCCTTCTCTTCTCCTCTTTTTCTCTCTCTCACTCTCTTTTTTTTCTTTTCTATTCTTCCACTTTTCCTCTCTTCCTCTTGTCTTCCCTTCTTATCATCCTCTCGTCTTCCCTTCTTGTCTTCCTCTCTTCACCTTTTCCTTTCCTTATCTCTTTCTCTATCCCTCTCTTCTCTTCCTCTCTCTTTCTCTTCCCTCTTCTCTCTTTTTTTGTCCCTCTCTTTCTCTTCTTGTCTTCGTTTCTCCCTCCTATTTTCTCTTCTCATACACTCCCTCTTTTTCTTCTT
>NC_051409.1:2019652-2019762 GCF_015228065.2 Penaeus monodon | reverse complement strand
GAATGTGTATTCGTCGCAGGTTATGTTGCCAAGTATCATTTCTCTAGTTTCAAGTCTCAAAAAGGCCTCTGAATTCTTATAGAAATAATACTTCTACTGTAAAGCTCTAA
>NC_051409.1:2019185-2019416 GCF_015228065.2 Penaeus monodon | reverse complement strand
CCTTTTAAAAAGTCTACTTTCTAAACATTTTGCGAAAATAATAGAACTGAAAATTCCATAAAAAAAACGGACCAGCCTGAGCAAGTGTTGCCAAGCAGGCAGCCGCGCCAAGCAACGGCCTTTTGCTGCGTCATGCTCCTTTCAGCACTGTTGCCAGATTGGCTGGGCTTCCGCATTTTTTAAAATAATAACAATAATAGATTTTCAGAAATTTTCACTAAAGTTCTAGGA
>NC_051409.1:2018833-2018982 GCF_015228065.2 Penaeus monodon | reverse complement strand
CCTTTTTGATGTCATCTGCTCAAGACTTACCAGAGTTAATAAAATAAAAAGGAACGTTCATTCAATTTTCTGTGAGTGAATCTCTTACAACTGAAATGAATGCCTATAAAAATAGGAATAAGTCACGCGTCTGTCATCAAAGCGAATAA
>NC_051409.1:2012455-2012805 GCF_015228065.2 Penaeus monodon | reverse complement strand
CGTATTCTCTGCCTGTAAGCCTGTATCCTTTGAACTTGTAATGTTCAGACATATAATTAGAGTTTTGTCTCGTTATAACATTTAAAAAATGTGGTAAGCCTAATCTAAGCCATATGATTATTGTGTAATAATATTGGGCTGTTAAACTACTGCTGGCAATTCATGTCTTTTAATGGCTAGTGTGTTTTGTAGATATGAATGTGCTGAAGTTACAATGCAGAAAAAGTAAATTTGTTCGGT
Organism: Penaeus monodon; assembly: GCF_015228065.2. Classification (NCBI taxonomy): domain Eukaryota; kingdom Metazoa; phylum Arthropoda; class Malacostraca; order Decapoda; family Penaeidae; genus Penaeus; species Penaeus monodon. Next base: position 2,012,565 of record NC_051409.1, on the reverse strand, counting down.
AACCGTTGAGTCGTAAAGAACAGAGGATACATTGGAATTTATTGCCGTTGCCTGGGAAACGCTGACTAGAGTTAAATGGAAAAACGACATCGAACTCTATACAGGAACGC
>NC_051409.1:2011582-2011654 GCF_015228065.2 Penaeus monodon | reverse complement strand
GATTTTAACTTATCTACTTTTAATATGAGTAGCATGATTTAACAGTCTTAAGGCTCATGTGGTTGGCTGAAC
>NC_051409.1:2011205-2011320 GCF_015228065.2 Penaeus monodon | reverse complement strand
CATAATAAAAAAAATGAGGCGGAATCGAGACAGTCCCCTGCACTCTCTGATATTCCCGTTCATTACTTGGAAGAATTAAGTAATCGATCCTGTTCTATCTTTCACTATTGCCCTC
>NC_051409.1:2010850-2010983 GCF_015228065.2 Penaeus monodon | reverse complement strand
TGCAACACACTCGATATCCTTGCTTACTCCCTTCCCCATCATTATAATTGTAAACATTTAAGCAAACAGTCATAACTAATCATAATTCTAGTGCTAAATTTTGGTATATTGATAGGCCTTTAAGATAAAAACA
>NC_051409.1:2009452-2009729 GCF_015228065.2 Penaeus monodon | reverse complement strand
TCCACTGCTCGTTCAGCCTTTTATGTCCTTTTGCAAAAACAGTGGAATGCCATGAGCACCATCATTGCCACTGATTCTGACTGAACGCTTTTTCTAGTCAATCTGAAAATCCCAGTCACAGCGTTGGGCTCAGCACGATGTGGCGATTGCCGCCTAAATATTGGTCCGAAGGCCAACTCAGCAACAGCAGTATACAGTATCGCATTAGAAACTCGACTCTTTAGTACGAAAGGTTATTTGGGTCTTTCATGAAATAGAAAAGAAATATAAAATAAAG
>NC_051409.1:2008769-2009059 GCF_015228065.2 Penaeus monodon | reverse complement strand
CACACATATACACATATCTTTCGCATTATTTTCCATTCAGTGCGAAACTTACAATTTGCTGGTTTGAGGCGCCGTGTCAGCGCTGGCAGGGAGCCTACCTCGTCCTGGCGGGCAGCCTAGCAGAGCGATAGCGGTAATGACATAGGAAAATATATGACAAGATATGCAAATTTAGTTCCACCTTAAAAAGAGCCGCTGCTACATTTACCAAGTTTGTGGCATGTTTTGGTATGCAAATTAGGAGTTACCCAACATGACGTTTATTATTCGAACTTTTGTTGAAGCCTCGA
>NC_051409.1:2007531-2008462 GCF_015228065.2 Penaeus monodon | reverse complement strand
GACATTGAGGCCTCTGGACAGCTGCCCACTTTGGCCACTTCTGATGGCGGCTCCGGCCACGTGCCATACCCCCGCCTTTCGGCCTCTCTTACTAGACCGCCAGTCTACTATTTCCTCCTTCACTTCATCATTCCTGTACCACACCACCATCAATTCTGAGGTACCTCCATCACATCACTGCTCTGCCATTACTCCACCACACCTTACCCTCATTCCAACACACAATCACCCTGCCATCCCTCGATCTCGACCTCGACCCTCTAAAACAACAACCCGCTGCCACCCTTTATAGCAACATAATCCTGAAATTCCTCTACCTCAGCATCACCATGCGAGCACTCTACCACAACACCCTACCATTCCTCTGCCATACCGTTTCCATTCCTCCATCATATTATCACAGCCTTTCCTCCATCACGGCACCGCTCTGCCATACCTCTACCACACATTCCCCATGCCGTTCCTCTACCACACCGCCATCTTACCATCCCTGTACCTTTGCATGACCCTGCAGGCCGTCTACCACAACAAACTACCATCCTTGTACCACATCATTACTCACCCTGTCACGATGGCATACTCCACCTGCCACGCTGCCCACCAAAACCATCTACAAGGTTGCGACAGTAATCGAAAACGATAGGAGTACATACTAACAGATATGTACTGTTATGAACTTATACACGTACATGATACGTCTGTGTATCTGTGTGTTCACAAGTTTTGGAGAATAGTTTATGAGAAATTCGGTGTAACAATAGAATCCAATCTCGCTATTTCCTCCAGCCTGTCCTTGCCTTAAAGCAGCTTCTTCTGTTGAGCCGAGATGTCAGTCACAATTTGTGGCGGAGAAACAAGTCAGTTTTCTTCAAGCAAATTGTTATATTGTGTCTCTCTTTCCTTCACGAACGCACGAATATACACATTCACG
>NC_051409.1:2007004-2007428 GCF_015228065.2 Penaeus monodon | reverse complement strand
CGTACCTGCCTGAAGACCTGAATTCGTTCCAAAGACCTTCCCCGGGACATGGACCGCAACACTAGAAGGTAAATCACAGCGGCGTTCCCGGGGCGTCGGCTGGCAGTCGTCCCGTAGCGGAGAGTCAACATTAAATCAAATTTCACCGAAATGCGTTTTACGTTTTCGAGGCCCGTCTTTGTCATCGTGAGGACTCTCGTTTCCTCGTTTAGTGCTGTACTTGACGTCGCTCGCGGAGGACGTACCGCTGCTCGAAAGAGCGGTTTAACAGCTTTTTGCAGCCCTCAATTGGCGTCGGAACTCCCCGCGGCGGAAAATAGAGCGGGTCCTTTGGAACGCATTGCTAAAAGGCGAAAACCCTTTTTATGGGGGTTATCTTTCTCTCTCTTTAAATCGAGGCATTCTAGCGGAAGGAAGACGGAAA
>NC_051409.1:2006625-2006971 GCF_015228065.2 Penaeus monodon | reverse complement strand
CAAAAATCGCCCTAACCAGCTGCACGTCGACGCCCGGCTCGCACCGCCGAATAAAGCGCGGGAAAAGATATGCGTTAACAAGGCATTTCTCGACAGGGCGGCCGGAGATGAATATCAATGAGGGGGGGAGGAGAGAGCGAGGCAAAGCCGGAAAAATCCGAGAGGAGGTTCGGCAGAGGAGGCCAGGGATTCCAGCTGGATGCGAAGACGCTCAAGTAAATCTCTAAGTGACGGAGACAATCCGGACTGAACCTTCTCCCATCCCTCGCCACTTACACACTCCAGTGTGCTTTATCACGCGTATGGAATTCCGCATTCAAGGATAGAGTTAAGTTCGCAAAGACCC
>NC_051409.1:2005752-2006547 GCF_015228065.2 Penaeus monodon | reverse complement strand
GGCTCTCAAACTTTTATTATCTCTTTTCCGACCTTCCCTTCATTTTCCTTTAACAACCGAAGCTTTAAGATTATATTCTCTGAAACAGGTGTCGCCTCCAGGCCTTTTGCCGCCTGTGAATTAGTCCACGAGGCCTACGCCAGGCTGGGGACAATAGGCCGCTGACATTTCACGCCGGGAATAAAGGCTCCGGCAGAAAATCCCTCATAAACAAACCCGGCTGCGGGAACCTGCTCAGGGAAGCTGGCCAAGAAATCTTCTTAACTGAGAAAGGCGGCGGTGGCCGGCGTAGAGTCGGGAGAGGGGAGGGTGAGGGCGAGTTATATAGTGAAGATTTTATATATTAACTAAATTTCTTGGAAAACACCCACTTTTAAACAGGAAAACGAAGTATTATTTTATATGACTAAATATAATTCCTGCAAAGCATTCGCTTTCAAGCAGCGGAACATAAGCAGTTTTCTAAGTTTGGCATTCGAAATCAGAAAAAAAACAGAGGAAGTTAAAACTTGCTAATTTTCCTTCTCTTTTGTTTTTGCAAGAGACTCGCTAAGACAGTGTCTGACATATTTTCATGGCGATAAAAATATCATAAATGAACTTGGATTAAAATCAATCGGGAGTAAAAGCACTATCCAAAACCACTTTTAGATTAAAATGAACATGGATACAGGAGCTGCAGCGTCAATGTGATAGTGGAATGCGGATGACTATAAAGTTCCAAGAGTCTTAGATTACATTTAAAATGTCATCAGAGATTAAATGAATTTTCTGGCAGAATTACAGAATAGGGTA
>NC_051409.1:2005467-2005569 GCF_015228065.2 Penaeus monodon | reverse complement strand
AAGATACTAATAGAGAAACAGGAGAGGAAGGCGGATGAACAGACCCCACAGACAAACAGAAAAACTAATAGACATACAAATAAAGAATAAAACAGAGAAAAA
>NC_051409.1:2004613-2004924 GCF_015228065.2 Penaeus monodon | reverse complement strand
ATTAAGCAACTCGGGAATGTGAAAAGAAAAGAGACAAAAGAAAGGAGATATGGAATAACGAAGCAAACAATGGTTTAGGAAAAAATGTGAATTGAAAAATCGCGAAGCAGGAAGAGCTGAGAGAGTAATAAACTATGCTCTTGAAGCCAAAAAGACGAAAAAGCGGAAAGACCGACCGATTAAATATATTCACAAAGCGGTAAGGAAAAGGAGAAAGTGGGGGGGGGGGGAGAAAAAAGAATCGAATAGAGAGTAAGAATAACAGTGATAAATGTACAGAGGAAAATGTATGGGGAGATAAAGTACTAGAT
>NC_051409.1:2004476-2004540 GCF_015228065.2 Penaeus monodon | reverse complement strand
AACGAGCAAGAGAAGGAAATGAATGGTAGCGAATGTACAAGACATATATGAGAGAGAGGGGGCC
>NC_051409.1:2004008-2004430 GCF_015228065.2 Penaeus monodon | reverse complement strand
AACAAACAAAGAGACACAGTGAGAGAAGGAGAGATCATAAAGACACGAGAAAGAAAACCCAGTGTAAAACAAAGGGAGAAGGAGAGAGAAGAAAAGGGGAGAGGCGACTGCGAGCTTCGTTCGCGTCGACCCAGAGGGAAGTTGGCAGAGGCGAGGAAGGAGTCGCGCGCAAGGTCTCTTCTCCTTCTTATTTTACTTCGTTTTCTTCTTCTCTTACTTCTTCCTCTTCTTCGTTTACTTCTGCTTTTCGTCTATTTTTTTTTACTTCTTCTTTTACATTTTCTTTTCCTTTTACGTCTTATTCTTACTCTTTATTTCTTTTCCTTCTTCTTCTACTTCTCCTTCTCCGCCTCCTCCCTCTCCTTCACTTCCTGTTCTTTCATCTTTTACCTCTTCCTCCTAATTCTTTTCCCCGCTTCACC
>NC_051409.1:2003741-2003979 GCF_015228065.2 Penaeus monodon | reverse complement strand
CATTATTCTCCCACTCCTACTTTTCTTTGGTGCGTATTTCTCCTTTCTCTTCTTCTTTATTCTTTTTCACTTTTCCTTTCCTCATGCATGCTATTTCCTCTTCATCTACTTCTCCCTCTTTTCTCGCTGTCTTTTCCTTCTTCTTTTGCTTTTCCCTTTTTTTTCTCTCTTTCCTCTCCTTCACCTAACCCTTTTATATTCCCTCTCTCTCCTCTGCCTGCCAAGAAAAAAAGAATTA
>NC_051409.1:2002979-2003131 GCF_015228065.2 Penaeus monodon | reverse complement strand
AAACAACAAAAAATAGACAAGACTCCCCATAACCTATACAGAAAGTCGAAGTACCGTAAGATTAATAAAATGCAAAACAGAAAACGTGAGCTTCAGCATAACGAGCTGGGAGAGACAGGGTTGCGATCTCATCATAGGAAGATTCAGTGATT
>NC_051409.1:2001124-2001302 GCF_015228065.2 Penaeus monodon | reverse complement strand
AACATTGTAGGGCGCAAATAAACCTTTCTCGTTCTTCCTTTCTCAGTGTCCTCCCTACGGATCTTTAAATGCAAGTGGATGATTTTATTAAACGAGAGTCTGTGGAAGCCAAATAAAAGGGGAAACAGAGGCAGTCTTTACGTACCAGCCTTGACGGCAATCACGAAATGCGCTGGGG
>NC_051409.1:1999238-1999990 GCF_015228065.2 Penaeus monodon | reverse complement strand
TAAAAAAGAAAGAGTTTAGATTAATACTGGTTTAAACCAGCAGTGAAAGAAAGCAAAGAAATGAAATCCTTACAAATTTCATGCCTTTCCCATAGATATTCAGTAGAAAAAAAGACCAGCATAATAATCATCAGAGGGACACGAGAACTACTAATCAAAAGTAATGGATGACCAAATCAAAGTACACGAAGGGGGAAAAGGCAATGAATCAGGGAGAAAAATGGTATTACGTGCGTGTGGAGTTGGGGAGGGTGAGGTTGTGTAAGAGGTGAGGGGGGGGGGAGGTGAGGGATGATATATAATCACATGATCCAGATGGGCAAGTCTTTTTTTAAGGAGGGGGGGGGGTATTTTTAAAGGTTCAAGATTAATACTAAAATGTAGGAAGGGGAGAGGTGACATATCGGGAAAAAAAATCAAATAAATGCTAAAATGGAATGATATACATTTAAAGGTCCCAGTGGGGCTGCGAGATAACATATAGGCTTCAGAAAGATAATAAAAGACATGCATTTAAAGATTTCAGAGGGACACAGACTGCCGCTGACCCCCTCCCCTTTACCCCTTTCTAATGGACGATGTACAGATGGCCAAGCACCTGAGGCCAGTCTTGTGCTGCTGCTGCCCTTTCGTGCGAGGTTAAAGTTGAAAGGTCACGGGACCAGACTGCCCTCAGTACATGGGCGGGGAGGACGGGTCTGCTGTAGGGGGAGCAGGAGCAACGAAGAAGGAGGAATTAGTAGGAACAATAT
>NC_051409.1:1998045-1998383 GCF_015228065.2 Penaeus monodon | reverse complement strand
TGTACCGTATATAAGAAAGAACTAAAGGACCTGCACAACAAACTCCCCTGCGTGCAAAAGTCATTGAGATAAGACGCCGAGATCGTCTTTCAAGTGAAGATCGGGCTAAAGCGCTTGGAAAGGTTCTTCAAGCAAGGGGTTGAGTAGCGTGAATCCGTGATTGAAAGCATGAATGGAGAACATCCCGTCATTACAGCTGACGGGGGCCTCAGGAGCATCGATTCATTTATTTCAGCACTGACCTGGATACTCGACAGAACGGTAAGGGAAAAAAAGATAATTAAATGGTCTAGTCATATAGTTTTTTAATGTTATTAGTCAATCGCAGTGAATTGCAC
>NC_051409.1:1997324-1997844 GCF_015228065.2 Penaeus monodon | reverse complement strand
TTAGTAAACAGTATTCTAGAACAAAAGATTAGAATGTATTGAAATTCATGGCATGCGAATTGATTGTCCTTATAAAAAAAAAAAAAAAGGACTATACCCTAAGAGAGGCTACGTTTTAGTTAAATAAATCTAGCGGAATTTCTAGCGCAGCAGAGCCGGCCAAAGTTTAATAACAGCTTAATGAAATGACCCTAAACTGCCCAACGGGACTGAAAAACGATGATAACGTGGATATAACGAACGCAAAACCTGAGTGCTTGCCCTTTAATAGCGCAGGATACGGGTCGGCCGCGATAACTTCAGGATCCCGCACGCAATGCACTCATTTGCGGGCCCGTGCCCTGAGGTACGGCGGGGGTTGCATGCAGGCCAGCTGACCTCCCTCGCGAAGTCACTTGCGAAAGGCTTAGGGAAGGACACTGAAGGAAAATGAAAGGAGGCAGAAGAGAGATAGATGTAGCATATAGCTGAGGTTCTTAGAGTAGTTCTCGCGAGTACCTCTGCCATAGGATGGTCCGGC
>NC_051409.1:1993926-1994167 GCF_015228065.2 Penaeus monodon | reverse complement strand
CAAAATTTTTTGTGGTGCGCCCCTTAGTTTCCAGGGGTAGGTGTAAATTCAGCTTCAAAACGTCGGGAATCTGCGGCACAGAAAAGAGTACACAGAAAGGAAATGAAAATATTATATCGAATATCATAGAAGGAAAATGAAAGAGATTCTAAGAGTGAGAGTAAGAGACAGACAGAAGGGGGAGGGGGGGGGAGAGCAAGATTTAAAGGAACTGTACCATAAACTCCTACGTACGAAGGAA
>NC_051409.1:1992962-1993599 GCF_015228065.2 Penaeus monodon | reverse complement strand
AAAAAAGAATAACACCTCGGGAGGTTTTAACATCATTAAGAAGGCCCCATGTCAAGGCCCCGGTGGAAATTTTTAGAGACTCAAAAAGGTTTTAAAAAGGGTTTCATGAGACGAAAATTTTGGGGACCGAAACTTCCAAGCCGAAACCGGGAAAAAATTCGGGGACAGCCTGCGATTCCTTTTTTTTTAAAAAGGGGCCCATTTGCCTTATTCTGTCCTTAAAAATTTTTTTCCCCTTTTAAGCATTCGATATTCTGTTTTTCAGTTTGGCGTTTTTTCTATTTTTGGGAAAAAGGCTTAATAGAAGTTCCTGAGGGATTAAACTTTTCTTTGTTTCCAGAAGGGGAAATAGCTACCCAGCTTGTTTCGACTCTTTCCCTAAAGCTTGATTTCCCGTTTAAACTTTCCAAACTTTATAAAATTCGCTTCCTCGACAACAACTCTCTCGTCTGCAAATATTGTAAGGGGCCTCCTTCGCCCTACTCTGTTTCTCTCTCGTTTGCGTACTTTATTCCCTTTTTTTTTCGAGGTCTTTTTCACCTCCGTTTACCTTTTTCCGGGGTTTTTGAAAACACTCCGTAGCCTTTACAGCCCGCCATTCTTTTCCCCCGGGGACATTTTTTCCCAATTCCCCCGG
>NC_051409.1:1991547-1991656 GCF_015228065.2 Penaeus monodon | reverse complement strand
AAATTTTATAAAATACAAAACACACACAAAAAACACCGAGTACATCGACAGTAAATTCTGCCCCCGGGGAAGGGGGGGGGGTGTAAAGTTATGAAAAATAGTTAGTTCC
>NC_051409.1:1990376-1990506 GCF_015228065.2 Penaeus monodon | reverse complement strand
ATATTGCTCATACCAATCTGTACCTCCTTGAGGAAAATATTGGAGCTGACCAGCGTTTTTTCAAGACCACCAGACTCGTTTAAAGTTTGGAAAAAGGACATTTTTCATAAGATTTTTTTTTGTTTTCCTC
>NC_051409.1:1986934-1987018 GCF_015228065.2 Penaeus monodon | reverse complement strand
CCCCAAAAACCCCCGGGGCCCGGGGGTTGGAGTTTTGTACGTTAGTTTCGTTAGATGTTTCCCCTCCCTGGTCCAGGGGAAAAA
>NC_051409.1:1985411-1986011 GCF_015228065.2 Penaeus monodon | reverse complement strand
TCAACAAAGGAAGAAAGAATAACACCTCGGGAGGTGTAACATCATTAAGAAGGCACATGCTCAAGGCACGGCTGGAAAGTTAGAGACTCGAAGTGTTAAAAGTTTCATGAGACGATAATTTCGGGACCGTAACTTCCAAGCCGTAACCTGGATTCAGACAGCCTGCGATTCCTTTGTTTTTGAAGAGACACTTGCCTTTATTCTGTCCTTCAAACTTTTTCTCTTCTTAAGCATTCGATATTCTGTTTTCAGTTTGGCGTTTTTTCTATTTTTCGCAAAGGCTTAATAGAAGTTCCTGAGGGATTGACTTTTCTATGTTTCCAGAATGAACTAGCTATCCTCAGCTTGTTTCGACTCGTCCCTAAAGCTTGACTTCCGCTTAACTTTCCAAACTTTATGAATTCGCTTCCTCGACAACAACTCTCTCGTCTGCCACTATTGTAAGAGCCTCCTTCGCATTACTCTGTTTCTCTCTCGTTTGCTTGTACTTTATTCCATTTTTCATCGAGGTCTTTCTCACCTCCGTGTGACCTTTTCCGCGTTTATGAAAGCACTCCGTAGCCTTTACAGCCTCGCCATCTCTCCCCGGTACATTTTCCA
>NC_051409.1:1982922-1983023 GCF_015228065.2 Penaeus monodon | reverse complement strand
ATATTGCATCATAATCCAATCTGTACCTCCTTGAGGAAATATTGAGAGCTGACGCAGTCGTTTTCTCAAGACCACTCAGACTCGTAATGTTGGAAATAGTG
>NC_051409.1:1977523-1977891 GCF_015228065.2 Penaeus monodon | reverse complement strand
GCGTATTTACCCCATATTTCAGTTTAGAATAAAAATTCAAATTTGATAAGCTACAAGAGGAAGCCATAAATACCATTCCTCTGGCCGTTCCACCATGCATTCCTGTCTTGAAAAATTCTCATCATGTATGCGTGCTATGGCAAGAAGATGCACTGAACAGCAGTGTTCATTTCATTGGAAAAAGAAAGAACTTATGAAATGACTAAAGAAAGAAAGTCAAGAGGCAGAAGGTCGGACAAACAGGCTAATGGCCGAGTTGCCTGATCTTTCATAACATTTTTTTCTTCTCTTTCCTTTTCACAGGAAATGTAATCGTGCAGAGCAAGGGAATTTACATCGATGAACAGTCGAACATAATACACTGACAG
>NC_051409.1:1970620-1972826 GCF_015228065.2 Penaeus monodon | reverse complement strand
GCTGCCTATATGTTACAACAGAAGGAAAAGCTGATATCCTAAAACCAGAGCACCGAAGGGAAGAACAGGAAAACACAGGGAACAACGAAGGCCCCGACACGTTGTTCTGCTCTTGCCTTCGTATTCTGTTTAAACCGCTTCAGCCTGAATCCTCAGAAAAGAAACTCTCGTATGTGGCCCGAATTTAAATACTTAAGCTGTTCAGTCAATGTTCATCTTAAGGACGAAGTTTGGGGAAATGTGAATAAAAATAGACATGCCCAAAATTGTAAAAAGCAATGTAATTCACGCATACGAAAAACCCTACGAAAACATTTTAATACAAATCGATATAAATGTCTCTCTTCGACTTTTCCTTGTCTTCACCCGTTTTTCCACTAGCCATAGTAACTTCCCCTTTCACCACCATAGCCACCATACGTTACTCTTCTTGGCACGTCCTTGGTTTCCCTTCCTATTAACTCAAGGAGGTCGTTGGTCGTAATCATAAAATGGAATTAAGGTGGAATTGGGAGCCGAGGTTGGAAGGAGGGAAACGAAAACACAAAGTCTCGGTCCGTGTCCTGCGAAGTACCAAGTGTGCTCTTCTCGATGCTTTGGCTTTTTTAAGGTTGCGGGCTAGAGCTAATGAATGACTATGAGGAACACTTGCTAATAATTTCTTAGATATTGAGAAAGCGCTCGGTGTTATATAATCGTTTGATTATTAATCAGTACCTTTATACCCTTATATTGATATTGTTGTTACTGTCACTTTTAGAATAACCCAGAAGAATAACATCATTTGCATTAATGAATTTAATTACTCATTATGTTGGGTCCCTATGTGCTGCCTGAAACTCTTTAATTGAAATCTGCTTGCGTTGCCCATGTTATGAATAATGGTCTTTACAAGTTATTTATCCCTCATTACAACACCCGTTCCTTCAGTTTGTGTGCGGTGTGCGTGTGTGATGAAATGATATAATAGTTTTTCTAGTACATTAACATAAACCTGGAGAATCCATTTCCCGTTTTTCTGTTTTCTTTGATGAAACAAAATTTGATTGTGATTGGATTGGTGGAATCTGAATCGAGCAATAACGGAAATAGCTAAAATAGAGGGAAAAGAAATTAAAGTGCTAATCTTATCTATTTTTTTTTAATTAAAACAATGGAAATATTGGTCAATCTGAAATTTCGAAACTGTCTTTCTACTATTGTCTGTCAAGATGGCTCTCAGTTTGCAAGTTAATTAAAAAACCGTGTGTAATTGTTTTACTCATGGAGTTTGGTTAGGGAAAAATTAAGTTGTCAAACAGACAATGGAATGTTAAGTAAGAAGTGTATAGTGTGCGTCGTTAGTGCATTTATTTGCGTCAATGACAGAACAAAGTTTACAAATTCTACCAGGCAAATTCTGGTTGGATAATTGTGTTTTTTATTATTACTAAAGAAAGTGTTATAGTTTTATGTTTATAATTAAATAGTGAATGAATTTAAAAGTTTAATTTCCAACATCTATGGCAATATTAATGTGTATCCCATTCAATGGATGGTGTGTTTCTTATCACGCGCCTTGTAAAATCACCTCTGGATTATAACAACAAGCATGATATGAACAATGTATTCGGTTCTATTATGTTGTTAGTACAAGGTCACATAACAATAACATTCAAACACCTTAATGAGGGAAAGGCATATATAATGACGATCATTTATCCGTTTTATGTCAGAAATGTTTTGTGTCAGTGATTATAGAGTTTACAGTCAGTTAATGCTCGGATTTAGAGACTTTTCCAGAAGATCAGTTTCTACTCTGAGTACAGTTTTAAAATTTTCCGTCATTTCGAATTACAGCGTTTTTAGAAATAAGAAACAAACTCATGGAGATTAGATAATACACGTGTAACTGCCTTTTTCTTTGGCGGTTTTCGCAAATGTTTATGACAATATAGAAAAGTATTTTAATTATTACGGTGATTGAGAGTAGGCTCCCTGAACAAGTGTTAATTTAATCCACAGAATACATTTTCAGGACCTTTTCATGTGATTGGAATCGTTTTTCATCTCTCGATTTTCCATTCCTCTCTAGCTTATCTTTCTTCCTGTTCTTGTTCTTCTTGTTTTTCTTCGTCTTCTTTTTCGTCTTCTCTTTGCACTTTTTTTTCTGAGTCACTACAAGTCGATCTCATATCGTATTTAGTCATAGGAAACCGAAAACTTA
>NC_051409.1:1970202-1970483 GCF_015228065.2 Penaeus monodon | reverse complement strand
TCCATGTATATACTTAAGCAGTCTAAACCAGCCAATATTAAGAGTAAAGAAGAAGTTCTTTATATACTTACTCGAATATCAGTAATATTGGATGTTTGGTAATTGTTCTAACGTTGGTTTTGCTGTTTTCGTGGACAATAAAACAAATGAAAAAAATGTGCTCAGTTCTATGCTATATTGAAAATATGTTATTACTGCTATATCATGAATCATTGTTGTCAATTAATTGTTTTCAGTATTCTACAAATTATCATCAATATTTGCCATAGTAATTAGCATTC
>NC_051409.1:1969008-1969163 GCF_015228065.2 Penaeus monodon | reverse complement strand
ATATCACCGCAGGGCGGACGAAACTAATGCAGATATATTACAGAGAAAAATGAAAACATGTTTATTTTCTAAGTGGGCATCCTAAATACCGTAAGTCTATTACTGGGTTATCAGCTCATAAGATACATTTGAGGTCCTGTATTATGTTAGTAAAG
>NC_051409.1:1968730-1968864 GCF_015228065.2 Penaeus monodon | reverse complement strand
AACTCTCCGTCCAAATGGAGATGAAACAAAGTGAGAGCTAATGTGCCAGGGACACATCAACAACATTTGTGGTAAACGCCAGCAAACAAAACAAAGAAAATGGCATTAGATGGACCAATAGCACAGAAGAGGAA
>NC_051409.1:1967876-1968007 GCF_015228065.2 Penaeus monodon | reverse complement strand
GGAACAGAGTAGCATCACAGGGACCCCTACATCATTTATTCCTCCTGTCAGGTCAATCGTTTGGGAAACCGATATTTGTACGGCTGGTAGGCTATCAAGACCCACAGCCAGGGCGCACGATCTCGGAGAAG
>NC_051409.1:1966868-1967123 GCF_015228065.2 Penaeus monodon | reverse complement strand
TGTGCCACCAAAATATTATTTTGCAATTATTGTCACAATTAACTATTAGTTCACTTCAAAACAAGCATTTTCATTTTCTTTCTTGGAAAGACGGAAACGAAAATCATTTGTCATTGAAAGGAGAAGTTTGTGCAGAAACTCACGTCAAAAAGGTTATATAAAGAGTTATAATTTGTAATTGGTAAACTTGCCAAATCTGTTCAGAGAGTGACGAAAAAATAACGATAATATCATCAACGGTGAAAAACAGCCATC
>NC_051409.1:1966355-1966655 GCF_015228065.2 Penaeus monodon | reverse complement strand
GATCTTGTCGTGTATGTACAATGCTCTAACCTTAGACACGTGAATGTTTGGGCGAGCATGCGCCTGTTTGTCGTTATATCCAAGCTCACCCACAAACACACCAACGCATTCTAATAATCTGCTTACAATCTAAGACCAAGAAAATCTGAATTCATGATCAGTAATATACACGAAACAGCTAGAATGGCGCGGATCCTGATAGCATTCCAGCACGCTCGGAACTTACGGCTCCACATTGTGGGGTGATTACGTTGCTTGCGTCACGTAAATACCTACGTCAGGGTACAGATAAATAAATAA
>NC_051409.1:1965909-1966058 GCF_015228065.2 Penaeus monodon | reverse complement strand
AGAGGTGATTATGCCCCGCCACAGAATATTTCTATGTAGCAGCGAGAATGGAAGGTATATTGATTGGATAGCCTAACAAACACATTTTGAATTACCAAAACGAAAATAAATAAACCAGGTTGTCAAAGATAATGGCACCAACCACACCC
>NC_051409.1:1964761-1965785 GCF_015228065.2 Penaeus monodon | reverse complement strand
TAGAGAAGCATGAACAGGGGAAACATAAGAAAACTACTGCATGATAAATTGTAATATGGATTATTACAGCTTTTATTACATAAAATTCCGGCAACTTTACCTGCCTCCGAACGATGAATTCTGAAATATAAACGCTTCGCCGTTTAATCCGTCAGCAGTCCGCCATAAAGGTGGGAGAAAGGGTGGAGGGAGGGGGGGGGAGTCCTGCGCTGCGTCTGAACTGCTGATGTGGACTCGCCCTTTTCGGTCCGCTTGCGGCTCGGGTTCTCGGGGGTCGGAGAGAGTGGCGTGGTGGTCAGGATGAGAATATGCTGTACATATGTTGTTTTGTTTGTGTGTTGATATGTTATGTGTTTTTGTTATTGTAGATATTTTGTGCAGTTTGTGTTTGTATGTTGATACTATGTGTGAGGGTTTACATATTATTTGCAGATCTATTGTGTTTTTTGTTTTGATAACGTCGATTTGTGTAGGTGTGCATGTTGTTTGCAGATATATTGGATACGATTATGACGTGTGTGTTTTATGTCTGTACAGTTTCTGTTGTGTGGGGTATGTGTTGTATGTTTGTATGTTGTATGCCAAATGTATGTGTACTGTATATGCTCTATGGGTATATGTGTGTCTATGTTATAGAGAGATATGTTGAATGTATATGTTTTTGTGGCTGTGCTGTATGTACGCTATGTATGTTTTACGTGTATTGTTACATAGATGTGTATATGCAGCAAGCGAATAGGTTTTTTGTTCTGGTGCAATTTTTGCTGTTAACTGTATCATTTCTGGGGTCGGATTCACCACTGCACTTAACGATGGTTAAATCGCCGGTAACTACAGTAAGGATCGTAAACAGATAGCAGTGATACTCCCAACAACTTACGTCTGGAAATGCAATATTGAATTATGCCTGATAACTCTCATATGCTAACTCGTTCAAAAATCATCATTTCTGGAATATTTTTGGAGATCATTGCATTTCGGAGGACAGACCAATGCATTCTTTTTTGTTTATCATATAGGAAAC
>NC_051409.1:1963400-1964027 GCF_015228065.2 Penaeus monodon | reverse complement strand
CAGCCTTTTTTACAAATATAAAAAACATCTGAAATTTGAAATTCGCGCTGGGGAACCACTTTTAAGAATACACACGTGTATGAAGGAAAACATACACATGGCACGTAAAATAACTGAAATGTATTTCTCGGCGTGCGCAGACCACCCAAATACCCGTTGTTTAATCAGCAAATAGAAAAATACTCCATCCACAGCTGATCCTTGACATTTTGTGTGTCTAACCTCCGGTGTCTTTGCATTATACGTTAGGCCAAATAGTTAATATTCCCCATGAGGGAAAAAAACTGGAAAAAAATGGAAAAGTCAACCTTTATCAAATTAGTTTCCAGATCAGCCTAAAGAAGAGCGATATATCATCCTTTGCGGATTTGCATAATTGTAATACGATAGCATGTCCATTTCTCATCTCGGAAAAAGGACAGTAATGGGATTCTTGTCCTGTAACTTTGATATTTATGGCTTTCATAAGTTTAGTTTGACGGCCGGAACAAATGGCCGAACCGTCGGTGAGTGTGCGGGTCGCTCCTCCGTGGCCTTCGGTCCGTCGGGCGCTTTGTGTCGGAGTGAAGCATGGCGGGGCCGGCGGCGTTGTGCAGGTAATAGCGGTATTTGTTGTATCCTTGGGTG
>NC_051409.1:1962669-1962841 GCF_015228065.2 Penaeus monodon | reverse complement strand
TGACACGTCCTCTCGAATTCGCTTTGATATCTTAAAATCCAAGAAGAACCAATGTTTTCTTTTCCATTCTCACTCGCCGTCTCTCTCTATTCTGTGTTTTCCACTGCTTATTATTATATTTTTTATTGTATCTTAATTCAGGTCGTTAATCAGACCTACTTTTATTCTACTC
>NC_051409.1:1962555-1962619 GCF_015228065.2 Penaeus monodon | reverse complement strand
TCCTACAAGAATCGAGGCGTGAATAACCTTCTACGGGAAGAATAAGAAAAAATGTAGATAGATG
>NC_051409.1:1961626-1961875 GCF_015228065.2 Penaeus monodon | reverse complement strand
ATTAGTTATTCCGTAAATATGTTTCGTTTTTAACATTCATTATGATATGATGTTGATCTGCTAAGTCCTATTTCTGCGTCACGTTCATTATCAGCCTTAAGAGAAAATTTTTGCTTTAACATGCTGTGAACATGGCTAGGTGTTACTTTCCTATATTATACTCAATAATGGCTCTTTGGGCTGATGACTTTGATAAGTTATCAGCCACATCATGGAGCTTGATGTCGATGTGAGATGGTATCCAAAGCA
>NC_051409.1:1960053-1960941 GCF_015228065.2 Penaeus monodon | reverse complement strand
TGGATGAAAAGATAGATTTAAAAAACGTACATTTCTTCACCTGAACATTTCTCGCAAGATGAGTAAATACGTCACGCCACTGACAGTGGAGGCGCTATTTATGTCTGTTTCAGGCAGGAGAGAGAGCTAAAGCAAGCCAGTTGGAGAGGCACGAGGCAGCGGATTTGTCGAAGGCAATTGGAACAACGAGACCAATTTAGAGTGATTGGAAATAACGGCGACACACAGACAGATGGCACACGCGAAGATTCTATAGACCTCTCCTTTACGTGCCTTGTTCAATCAGCATTCTCCGGAATATAGTGTTCTAGTTGTTTCTGCCCTCCACTTTCCCGCAAACGATTGTCATTTATGATTTACGTCCACTTGCATTTCCAAGGACTTCGGCCGCATGCCTCCTCACGTCGGCCAATATCACTGACACATTTTAAGAGGTTGTTTAAAAGCTTTTTTTCAACAACTATTATTCTCCGCAGGAAAAAAAAATCCGACAGTCACTGCAATTAATCTCCAGCTGGACGGTACGCCATTTTTTTCCTGCCCACCTCATTTCTCTTCCTTACTTTGTCCTCTTTTTTATATATTTATTTCTCTTCCGCTGGTGATGAAAGGTTCCTGCCTCGGAAGAAATTATCGCGGTAATAAGAGCGGGCAGTTGCACACGGCGGAGGAAAAAGGAGACGAACGGGCCTCCGCCTGGACCCGCGCTAATTGTCCTCCGAATCGATGGTGTCCAGTGACGCCTCCGCTGGCGTTCCGGAGCCCATCTTTAATCCTCTTAAGGCATTTTCAGTTTTTCCATGTGTTCTCAGTTTTCTGTACTTTAAGTCTATCGTATTCACGTTTACTATCCGATGTTTCGCCCAGTCTTATCAGTACTAACTTTGG
>NC_051409.1:1958611-1959264 GCF_015228065.2 Penaeus monodon | reverse complement strand
CTTTCTTGTCTTTTTTTCTTGTTTTCTATAAGCTTATTTTCATTTGGCTTATTAGTTTCGTTGACCATTTGTTCCTACTGCTGTTCCTCATTTTTGTCTCTCTTAGTTTCTATTTACCTATTTTTGTCGTCTATTTAAGTCTGTAATTCTTAAATAATTATCAATTAATCCTCTTTCTAGCTATCTTTTTTTTATCGTGTTTGCTAAACCTCTTTCGCGATTTTCATTAAAGCCTTTTTTTCTATTTTCTTTCATTTTATTCTTATGCTGATTATTCTTTTTAGACTACTCACTCTTTATCCATTTTCTCACTTAACCTCCCTTTTGTCTTTATTCTATTTAATTTTCTTACTTACCGCCATCTCAATTTTTTTTTTTGCGTTCTTTTTCCATAATCTCTTATGTCTTTGTTTATTATCCCGTTTTAATTTCCTGGTAACTTTAATCTTAATTTAAGCATATTTTCTCTCTGATATTTACCAGATTGATCTTCATTATGAATAATCATTTTAATTAAGTTTCTTTTCTACTTTCTCCAGTATTCCTGTTTATTGACTATTTCTCTTTCTGATTTCATTTTTCATTTCTTTTAAAGGAGACTATTGACGTTTTATCTTTTATTGATTATCATTGGGGCCCTTTGTAATTTTCAG
>NC_051409.1:1958303-1958413 GCF_015228065.2 Penaeus monodon | reverse complement strand
GTGCTAGTTTTAATCCTCTTCTGGACGATTCTTTTCTACCATAGTAATTAATTTTCTCATCCCTTACTTAACTTTTTTTCTGGGATGTCCTCCAGCTTAATCTCCTTTTT
>NC_051409.1:1958120-1958277 GCF_015228065.2 Penaeus monodon | reverse complement strand
TTTTTTTTTAATTATTTTATTTATTCATCCATAATTTTCAGTAGTTGTAGCACCTTAATCATTCCGTTGATGACTGTCTGATTCCTTCCCCTTGTTTTATCAATTTTTGTTTCCGTTTATTAAAATTTATTTCTATCTCTCTATATATCTATCTATC
>NC_051409.1:1957878-1958024 GCF_015228065.2 Penaeus monodon | reverse complement strand
ATTTTTTTTTTTGGTGGGGGATATTTCTCTTTACTTTCTACTTTATTTACTTTTCACGTTATGTCTGTTTATTTCCCCATTTTTCACTTTTCCAATATTTTAATCTATTGTTTCATTTTTCTTGATGATTGACTGATTGATAACGT
>NC_051409.1:1957090-1957169 GCF_015228065.2 Penaeus monodon | reverse complement strand
TTTAATCATTTCCGTTGATGACTGTCTGATTCCTTCCCCTTGTTTTATCAATTTTTGTTTCCGTTTATTAAAATTTATT
>NC_051409.1:1956850-1956968 GCF_015228065.2 Penaeus monodon | reverse complement strand
TTTTTTTGGTGGGGGATATTTCTCTTTACTTTCTACTTTCTTTACTTTTCACGTTTATGTCTGTTTATTTCCCCATTTTTCACTTTTCCAATATTTTAATCCTATTGTTTCATTTTTC
>NC_051409.1:1955737-1955819 GCF_015228065.2 Penaeus monodon | reverse complement strand
CTAATCTAGCAATTGTTTGGATTACTCGTTTTTGGGCAGTTATAACGGGCTTTAGCGTGGTTTCATTGACAGCTCCCCAGAC
>NC_051409.1:1954360-1954484 GCF_015228065.2 Penaeus monodon | reverse complement strand
GAGACTGACCTTCCTCTACTTCTGTCGTTTGATTCTGAGATTTATTATTTCTGTTCAGAATTGAATTGATGATCTTCCATGTGTTCCTGCAGTTATTTGAGTTAGCCTTTATTTTTTCTGTATA
>NC_051409.1:1953956-1954076 GCF_015228065.2 Penaeus monodon | reverse complement strand
ACATTATTTAAGGAATCTCTAAATTGGCCAATTCTGCCTTTGTTAAAATCCCTGTAGGTTATATTTATTTCCCTCCTTGTTTCCCGGTTAAGGCGGGTTTTGGAAGTTGAAAAGATGGGG
>NC_051409.1:1953329-1953878 GCF_015228065.2 Penaeus monodon | reverse complement strand
CAGCGTGGGTGACGTAGGACTCACTCGTGTAGGTTTGGTTACAGACGTAAAAAAACAATTTTTAATTGAATAGGGCTGTGAAGTCTTGAACATTTGCATCTGATATATTCTTCAATTAATCTACATTAAAATCACCTGTAATAATACAATGTTTTCTTCACTAATTACATCTATTATTTCTTTCATTTTATCAAGGAAATGTTTAAAATCCGTGTGAGGTCATCTGTAAACTACGCCGACCACCAGATTTACCTCTTGACTTTTAATTTACATAAAAATAGTTTCTATGCAATGCTCCATAATAGTTAGCTCTGGCCGTAGTTGCGAATCATGACAGTTCCTCACATACAAGGCCACATCCCCACTTTGGCGGGATAAATTGTTGGTATAGGCATTGTAATTTGGTACATTAAAGATAGCAATTTCACAGAACGACAAGATAGCAAAGTTAAAGTTCAGTGGATGTAAGCATTGGTCTATGAATCTATCGAGATGGAGAGGGATGCTGTTAATATTTAGACTTATAACAGATATCACATTTTTAGACAG
>NC_051409.1:1952093-1953120 GCF_015228065.2 Penaeus monodon | reverse complement strand
CGTTGAACGGAAATATGAAGGTATCCATCATAAATTGGAATCTATGATAACAATGACCTCAGTAACATTACTATGATGACTGGTAAACTTGTGTCTGTTTCCTCTCGCGCTGCGTCGGCCTCCCTGTGGCGTTCGTGGCACCACCTGGCATCAGCTTGGAGAGGGCCCCGGCGTTTGAGGGGGCTGGGCGAGGAGAGAGCGGGCACAGCAGTCGGGGACTCATGGACAGCGCATGAGGGAACTCTTGCATGGATGCGGTCTGAGGGGGAGGGGGAGACGGTGTCGCGGGGGGGGCTTGCGGCGACGGCGTGCGGAGACTCCGGGTCAGCGTCCACTTCCCGCTCGCGTCGATCTCCTCCAGCCTGTCCTTCCCTGACTATCAGCGTGCGATAGTTGAAGTAGGCGAATTTTCCTTCTCGTCTTGCTGCATGGTAGCTCTCCATTTGTCGCCTTCTTGCTGCTATGGTGCCGGGACAGAAATCTTCATTTATGAATATCTGCATGCCACGCAGCTTCCTTCTCTCACAGAAAACGGCTTCTCTCTCGGCGTAGGACGAGAACTTGGCGACGATGTCCCTCGGGCGCGTCTGGTGGGTTGCCAGCTTCCCAACTCTATGCACGCACTCGAATGAGGGACTTACGGTCAGCTTTTCCTTCAGAAACTTTGCTACTTTCACCTGGCACTGCTCCCAGTTCTCCTGAGGGTCATCTGCAATGCCACAAATCCGAAGGTTGTTACGGCGGCCTTGATCGTCTTGGTAGTCAAGCCATTCATCATTTCGTTCGAGTTCCGACTTGAGGTGATTGTTTTCACAGAGAGTGTTTTGTAGGTCAGAGGAGAGATGGCGATTTTCGTTCTCCAAGCTAGTCACTTTACCGGCCACTTCGTCCATTGTTTTTTGGGTGAATTCCAGGATGTTGATCGGGTTATTAATTTTATGATCGCTTGATCTGATGTCTTCTTGTTGTTTACAGTCGATCCTGTCAATTGTTTCATTTACAAATTTCCTTTGATTTCCTTTGATTG
>NC_051409.1:1948208-1948404 GCF_015228065.2 Penaeus monodon | reverse complement strand
TCCTGTTGTTGTATATTACTTTTTTTCCCGTTCCTTATTATGCTTGTTTTCCTTTTCGTTTTTCCTCGATTTATCCTCCTTTTTCTCTTTCATGCTGTTTTCTGTTTATTTCATCGGAGTTCTGCCAGGATTATTCCTTCTGTTATCAATTACTCCTCTCCGTTTTCCTTTCTTATCATATGTTTCTTATGTCGTA
>NC_051409.1:1947920-1948102 GCF_015228065.2 Penaeus monodon | reverse complement strand
GCCATCTCTTTTCCTTCCCCACTTCCCTTCTGTTTGTAATATTCTTTTCAAACCATTTGTTTTCTTAGTTTAATCTTCTCTTGGATTTTAACTTTCGTTGACTGTCTATTCCATATCCTGGTTCCTTATTCATCCTCACTTCATCATTGTTGATTTTCTTCGTTTATCTCCATTTGGACCTG
>NC_051409.1:1947687-1947878 GCF_015228065.2 Penaeus monodon | reverse complement strand
ACCTGTTTCATTTCCTCCTGGGTTAATCCTTTGGCCGGTTCTCATTAACTCTGTTTCTCCTTTTCCTTTTTATCATCAATTTCCGCTCTCTTTTTTTTCCTCTCTCTTGCTTCCCCTTCCTCATGTCCCTTTGTGCTTCGCCTTGGGCATGACACACCCTTCGTTCTTTCGTACTGTTCTAGCATCGCGTC
>NC_051409.1:1947252-1947526 GCF_015228065.2 Penaeus monodon | reverse complement strand
GGAAAAGGGACAAATAAAAATCTGAGTATAGGGGACGCTTTCATTACCGTAATGGTTATGCAAATGAGCTCTTACACCGAAGCGGCCCAAATCTTGGTGTAGTCTGTGTAATCATGAACAAAACACGTTTAGAAATGGTAGGATTACGTACGTCATCCTCCGTAGTCTTACTTTTCATTAATACTTTCAGCCCAAACAATTTTGCTCAAATATAGATATAGATGTAAGCGCATCGACACAGAGAAAGAAATAGAGAGACAAACTGAGAACTGAA
>NC_051409.1:1946590-1946990 GCF_015228065.2 Penaeus monodon | reverse complement strand
GCATCACCACCAACAGCAACAACATCCAGCAAGAGGAGAGCCATCGGTAATTTCCTCCGCCGCTTCGAAAGGGCCCGGACGGAGTGCACTGACCGTAGACCAATCCAACTCTTATCCTCAGGGTAAAAGAGCTTTGTTCTGTGTTTGCGAAAACAAGGCTCCTGTTTGTTGGTGGCTTCCTGGGTCGTCTGTCAGGTAATTGCCTCAGCTGAAAGGTGCGCTTTCTTCCTCAGTATTGCCTCCTTTTGGGGCGATGTCGCTGCTGTATGAAACGGCACAAGTAGGGGAAGGTCGAGCCTAGTTTATATATATTTTTAGTCTGTTAGGCAACTTTTCCGTTACTTTCCTTCTTTTTTATTTGTTATACATAATGATATATACTTTAAGTTTTGCAAGTTAT
>NC_051409.1:1943813-1944387 GCF_015228065.2 Penaeus monodon | reverse complement strand
TAGTTCTTTTGTGATGTTAACATTTGACAGGCCTGCAGAATGACAGGCCCCTGACAGAGTCTATCAGACAAAGACCAGTACACCTGTATGGAAAACAAATTTACCCTAATTAGATCTTTGTGCGATGCAGTGATTATCATATGAATAAGCCCAAAAACTATTTCCGAAAGACAATGTTGCATTTATAACATTATATTCTGACCAGTTTTATGGCTTATTACAGTTGAATCAAAGAGGCGCAGCTCTCAACTAAACAATAGAGCAAATGTGTCGGCTCAGCTCACAGACGCGAAAATTACCGACATTGTACCGAAATTATTAAAATATATAAATAAACTACCTTTTTACACATACATGTGTGTAAAACACGCACACACTAACATTTATATATTTCTTTCTAAACAGAAAATATATATCAATACAAATATATTGATATAATGAATAATAAAACTAAAATGAACTTCTAAATTTGTTCCCAAAGACCCAAAAACTATTTATTTCAAAAATTAGTGCATAATAAAGTCCATAATACAATTTGGACCACAATAGACACACTCACACACGCGCATGCACG
>NC_051409.1:1940170-1940665 GCF_015228065.2 Penaeus monodon | reverse complement strand
CCCACGTGTCATACAAGCTACTCGTAGACGTGACTGAAAAGACGCTTTATTTTGAATAAAAAGCCTCTACATATATGCGCCTTTTGGCCGACTCTTGGCGTGAGATGAATTTTTAAATTACTTTCGGCAATTGTTTTACAGATGGCGTAGCAGCATTGGAGGGAAAGGGAGGGGGAGGTTAGAAACGAAGAAGGAGTGAGGTAAAATTGTGATTTTTAAAAATAAAGTTTTGTAGTATTTCTAATGGAAGTGAACTATAGGGAGAAAATATGTAACTCACCTAAAAGGGTATAAACAATGTATATAGGACGAAAAAGATATGGTACTTTTTGTTTTCTGTTCAGTTCAGTCTCTTGTTTCCTCTCTGCCGTCTCTAATTTACAGAATGTGAAAAGAGATCCGGAAAAGCATATGTGCACTGAAAATGTTCTGTTTAAAACCACCTATTATTTCACTTTTACAAATATGAATGAACTCGCGCGGTCTTGCGTGCCA
>NC_051409.1:1939873-1940086 GCF_015228065.2 Penaeus monodon | reverse complement strand
CCTCCAAAAATATTTGGATAGTTTAGCACATTTAACTCGTAAGCATATATCACAGTCATATCATAAAAAAGCGCGCATCACTCGCTTTTGAAGCCTCTTAAAGTTTAAAGCGTCGCTAACTGGTGCATAAAAATGCAGCGTTGAGATGCAAACGGCCGTCATACATCGAATAAGACATGGTGAATTTCGAGGGTCATGCGCTCCGAAGGGTCA
>NC_051409.1:1939330-1939425 GCF_015228065.2 Penaeus monodon | reverse complement strand
CAGATTTCGTCGTAAGCGTCAGGAATTCACTGAAAATTTAAGTCAAGTTCGAATTCATTATCTTTAGAACAAACAATCATGAAAATGGCCCTTGT
>NC_051409.1:1938496-1939280 GCF_015228065.2 Penaeus monodon | reverse complement strand
AATCGAAGCTTTCCATAATCTGGAAGCTTTAAGAGATTCCTTTCGCATACATACATGGAATTCCCATTAGATATTTCGTGCCATAAGATTGCAAAAGAAAAACAGCAAATCATTGGACAATGTGTTTACCATGTCGATACATCAGGCGTTCCAGTTGCATTAGTTAATATGCCATCTTAATATAACTTGCCTGCATATGTGAATTACAATATAAGTTTTCCATATTAATATTCTATTTCAATTTTTTTTTATTGTACTAAAATTCACACTGCCGGATAGAAATTTAAAGATACTTTTTGGAATAACAGGGAAACATTTGATCATTACGTTCTTATGCCTTCGCTTGCTACGGTTTGCCCTAATCAGGTCGCTTGAAAGATATGTATCTGTCGCCAGAGGTCAAGTTTGGTTTCGGCATGACAGAAGTGTTTTCCTCTTAAACTGATGGTGATCAGAGCTGCAGTGGCTAGCGGTGAGTGTTAAAGATTGGCAATACTCACGTGTTCTAATTTGGTCAAGATATCCTGATTGTTAAGTTAGTAATATAGTGAATATAAAAGGTGAGGCATACACTTGAATGAAATATGAAGTTATAGCCTTGGTTCCAGTGTAAGCATGATTTACAAGCTTTTACTCATTATTTCCAGTAAATTATGATATGTGTATGTGTAAAAACACAATCTGTAACTTGTACTCAAATGCACGTATATGCACCAGAATTACTACGTACTGTGTACAGACAAAGTAAAAAAGAATCGACTTCCAATATATAGGGAATTTAAAA
>NC_051409.1:1937174-1938171 GCF_015228065.2 Penaeus monodon | reverse complement strand
TCACCGAAGCAATCACACGCAATCCCTCTCCGCAATACTGATTTTCATTTCGCACGAAATGCCGTAAGAGCCAGTGGTGTCCGAAAGCTCTTTCACCATATCAATTTCGCGTGGAACATCCATCAACGCCAGCTCAGCTTTCTTTACGGACAGCACGCTCATGTGGATCAAAAAGTTTCAAAGAAGCTTTGTAGGACTGACGCGAGGGAAGCTTCGAAATTGAGAAATCCTTTTTTAACGTTGTCCCTCTTGAATGGAGTGGTACGCCTTATACGTCAGGAAGGTTGTCCGTTTACTAGTACTTGCGTATTCCATTAGTGCCCTCGTATTTGCATATTCTTCAGTAACCTGCTTTCGTTGCCAGATCAAAATTCCAAACGATGAATTTGAGGGGGGGGGGGGGGGAAGACGATCTTTGTTACATTATGATATGTTTTTTTCCGTGAACACACAAACACAATCAAAACAGCGTATTGCACACAGAAATTTGAATATTTCGGTTTCCCTCTGGCAGTAGTTTAAAGTTTCATATATATTTAACCTCTCTTTTTCAACTCCATGCGAATTGCAGCGGATTTGCCCCTTCGTTTTAGATGCCTTGCTTAACCCGAGTCTGTTCCGCAGAGAAGTCGCACGTGTTATTAGTGCAATCAGCACCTTGATTAAGGCAGTAGGAGGCAACCACGTGGGGATACAGCCCATGTTCGTGTCTCTCGTCGTGCGTGTCTTGTGTGATAATTACCAAGTTTTCTCGTCACCGTTCGTATCCGAGGCCTTGATTTTCCTCCTGTGAATGATAATCGTACGGTTAATCTTACGTGTTAGGTTCCATGTCAGTAAGAGTTATAAAACTTAACGAAAATTGAAATTTCCGTTGCCAACAGGAATCTAAAGATACTATTTTTGACGGGGTGAATCCCATACATTTAATCTTTCTTCTAAATAATGCAAACTACATGCGGTTAGGAAGTAAAAAAAAAAGTGGTGACCTTAACCG
>NC_051409.1:1934815-1936091 GCF_015228065.2 Penaeus monodon | reverse complement strand
GTGTCCCCTAACTAAATAGCTATCGCTAATGGAACAGTCCAATCAAACTCGGTAGCAAGGAGCAATTTGATTTATTTTATGCATATTTTTCTGAACGAACCCAATCGAAAACTAAAAGCATTCACGAAATAGTTTTCTCAAAGACTGCCCAATATTTATGCTACCTATACAATAAACTGTTCTTTATGTAAAATTCTTATAATGTTGAACTTACACACAGTCTAAGGTTACGCAGAAAGACGGAGCGGTGTTAACGAAGTCGATACATTTCGCTAATTGATGTACCGTTCCGCAAAGTGAAAATGTTTGTCTTTGTTTTATACCAGAAGATTAACGAACTTTTTTGCCACTTTCATTTATATCTTATTCTTTTCCTCATTCGTACGACAGTTGTATCATTGTTATTAGGTTTCCCGTTAGCTACTTTTTCTGTGGGCCGGGGGACGAGAATGAATTAGAAACCAGTGATTGTTAGAGACTTTATTCTTATTGATTCTAGTTCGAATCTCTGAAAGTGCACACTGCCTAATCTTAACTGATGGGTCAGTTTGAAAGCGGCCTATAGATATTTCAAGCCTACAACGAATCTATGTTCTGTGAGGATTTGCCAATACCTCGGTAGGGTTCTTAGAATAAACGAGCAAAGATTTCCACCTCAAAGTCTTTTATTCCAAAGAGAAGTACGAAGCCAACTGTATAGAATAGTTCATTTTACAAATCCTGTCAACTTCATATATAAGCCAACTGAAAATTAATAGAATAATATCATGGAAACTAATGTTTCGTAAACACAAAAGTTGATCATCCTTTAAATATATATCGTGTTGTCTTGATCACAGATATTACACTATTTTGCATGCATGTATCCACCGAAAGTCTTCTATACATTGGCGTTATTCAATTCATGAACTACCGGAACTGACCATGCAAATAACCTCTGTCCGTGACAGTTATTAATTTATAGGAGAATGTAACACGGTCGTATGTAATTTTCACAAATTACCCTTATATTAACACAGCCACAGCGCCAGTCCCCGCAACAGCTCGTTTTTTTACCGGATCGCTTGACACGATAACTGGGGAAATTTGAATATAAATAAGCAAATAATGAGTTGATAAAAAAGACTAATATGAATCATCCCAGACCATAGCGTGTTCTGAATACGTCGAGCGAATCTGATTGTGAATGCATTGAATTAGTAATCAGTGGCTGCGCCTCGGAAGGGATAATGTTGCAGTTTATTCGTTACTTATATGACGAGAGAAAGTATTGCCG
>NC_051409.1:1930476-1930792 GCF_015228065.2 Penaeus monodon | reverse complement strand
GCTCTCTATTCATAAACATAATGTTGAATAAATTGTGGAATAAGAAAATAGACGTAACAAAATAATCTGTCTCAAATTCCATACATCATAAACACGCAAACACACAAAGATTACATCATTGTGTGTGAGTTTCCCTTTTTAAGTTTCTTATGGATATCAGTTTAATGTCCGAGATGATTGCCCCATAAATAACGCCCAAATTAATTGCGATTCCTCGACCGAAATTTATACATTTTGCGTTCGACGCGTTTAGGAAATTTTGAATATTGTGGCTTGACACGAGGTTTCGCGGAACTGTCTTGGCTTAATTGTCAAA
>NC_051409.1:1926027-1926113 GCF_015228065.2 Penaeus monodon | reverse complement strand
CTCGTTCTGTTTCCTTCTTATATTCTATACTCTCCTTTTGATTATTTGTTAATATCACGTCCCCGCTTTCCAACCTCGGGTTTTCA
>NC_051409.1:1922914-1923223 GCF_015228065.2 Penaeus monodon | reverse complement strand
CGTCAGTGAATAGGATGCGAAAATGTTGCCGGCTCAATAATAAACAAAATTTTAAGAGAGTTAAATTGTTAAATTGCTGTGTGTGTGTGTGGTTTTGCGCGCGCAAAGTATAACTAGAAAGAAGGTTACACCTATACATACAGAGGAAATAAAAGAACAGCTACAATTAAGAAACGTTTTTTAAATCATGAAGTTTCAGACACAATACAAAAATTGTCTGAATGGAAAACTTTGGATCCAGAATCTCATTAATTATAAACTTCCCTGAAAATGAATGTATTTTTCGTTTTTTTATGTATATCTTGGCGC
>NC_051409.1:1921904-1922896 GCF_015228065.2 Penaeus monodon | reverse complement strand
AACTTCAACATTTCTTACTGCGTCTCGAGTTATCTTTTTACGGTGATGCGATGTCTTTTTTTGTCTACTGTTGCTTTAGATGACTACTGAATATTATGGCGATTTTCAGCTGTAGAGAAGTAATAATGAGAATGCAATAAAACGTTCGTCAGTCGTAATCATAAGTCATTTAGCTTCAATAAAAACGTTTCACTTGTTTGCCGTCGCCACGTGGACTGTTGCCCCTGAATGTTTTAATTTAAAAGTCTACTTTATATTTTCGTGCTTATTTTATAATCAGGATATCATTTGCTGAGCCCCTTAGAAGCGCGTATAATATTATGACGGTATTAATGATTTAAGTAGAATTACAGTTCGTTTGTCATAACTGTTAAACAAACACTTAGCTTTCCAGATATCGACGGTTTCTTGCATTGCAGGAATATTGCATTCCTGGACTCAAATTGACGGACTCAATTATTATTCACAGACCATGCGTGCATGAACACTCGAATGATGTGGATTGCATATATTGCCTTAGTATTCAGTGCTTGCATGCGCCACTTCAGAGACTGCGGTGCATCTGCGCTAGATACTTCTGCTGTCAAACTGCATTAAACTCCGAGGTCTATTCATTTCAGATCAAATAGATTAATTGATGTATTAAGTGGAAATAAAGGAGATGTCGTAATAATGGTTAATCATTAAAGGGAATAAAGTAAAACCATTATGTCTTAGTATTACGATAGGTGCCAACGAAAATAATAAAAGTAGTTTGAACAGACACAACAGCCAGATGCCTTTGCCGATATAAAACTCGTATTCAGATAATCCCTTCCTCGTCTTTCAGTCTTGTGTACTGCGGGCACTTTTGTCTCGCGTCTTCGGACCCAATTTTATGTGGGAGGTTCTCGCGCTCTGTGTTTTGATTTAAAGGCTTTTTTTTCGCAGTTGTTATTTGCTTGCTTTTGTCCTTCTGTTAATGTCTAGCACTGCCAATCCATCAGTCTATT
>NC_051409.1:1920083-1920609 GCF_015228065.2 Penaeus monodon | reverse complement strand
ATGGAGAAACATTAGGTACTAGATATAATGGGTACTTACAGAGGACTAGTTTTTTATAGGACAGTGAGTGGTCTATATGATAAATGTAAGAATATAACATAGTGTTACGATTCGGAAAAGTTCTAGAAAAATTTGCCTTTATTTTTATCGAATATAGAAATTGTTGAAAAATGCAGTCCATTATCTGTACATCCCTGGGGGGGGAGGGAGCGTCATTTGTGTTTAATACGAATGAATATAAAGTGGAATGTATATGTATTTGTGTGCTCTGAAATCAGTTGATCTGGATATAATTGTTCAAATAGTCAGTGAATAGCTTCAACTGCTGCTTATCAATGTAAAGGGTAATTGTCGACGCAAGGATTAGAAAATTTATATGCTTGTCTTCTATTTTCTTCAGTTTTTTTTTTGTGTTTAATTATGCCTATCATATTATAATAGTGTCAATGCGTAGGGTGTGTTATTTACATTTACTTTATTTCAGGTTGAAATAAATATTACAACGGCTCAAGAGGTTTTCTTAGCG
>NC_051409.1:1918750-1918864 GCF_015228065.2 Penaeus monodon | reverse complement strand
ACGCCGTGATTGGCAGCCATAGGGTTAGAGGCGTGACTTCGGAGGCACCTGACCACTCCCCATCATGGGTCTTGTGCTACATTATAATTCATATTGTTACATGTTTTATGCCGT
>NC_051409.1:1916050-1917951 GCF_015228065.2 Penaeus monodon | reverse complement strand
CCGACGTTGTTTTCTGCTCTTGCCTTCGTTATTCTGTTTACAACTCGTTCAGCATGAATCCTTCAGAAAAGAAACTCTCGTATGTGGCCGAAATTATAAATACTAAGCTTTCAGTCATGTTATGCTGTATAGGACGAGTTTGGGGAAATGTGAAAAAAATAGGACATGCCCAAAATTGTAAAAGCAATGTAATTCACTGCATACGAAACCCTACGAAAACATTTTAATACAAATCGATATAAATGTCTCTCTCTCGACTTTCCTTGTCTTCACCGTTTTTCCCCACTATGCCCATAGTAACTTCCCCTTTCACCACCATAGCCACCATACGTTACTCTTCTTGGACAAGTCCTTGGTTCCCTTCCTATTAACTCAAGGAGGTCGTAATCATAAAATGGAATAAGGTGGATATTGGGAGCCGGAGTTGGAAGGAGGGACGAAAAACACAAAGTCTCTGTCCGGTGTCCTGCGAAGTACCAAGTGTGCTCTTCTCGATGCTTTGTTGCTTTTAAGTGTTGCGGGCTAGAGCTAACTGAATGATTATGAGTGAACACTTGCTAATAATTTCTTAGTATTGAAGAAAGCGTCTAGTGTTATAATAATCGTTTTGATTATTATCAGTACCTTTATTACCCTTATCATTGATATTGTTGTACTGTCACTTTTATGAATAACCCAGAAGAATAACATCATTTGCATTAATGAATTAATTACCATCATATTGTGATTCCCTATTTGTGCCTGAAACTCTTTAATTGCAATCTGCTTGCGTTTCCCATGTTATGAATAATTGGGTCTTTACAGTTATTTATCCCTCATTTACACACCCGTTCCTTCACTTTTGTGTGCGGTGTGCGTGTGTGATGAATATGATATAATAGTTTTCTAGACCTTACCATAAACCTGGATCCATTTCCCGTTTTCTGTTTTCTTTGATGAAACAAAATTTTGATTGTGATTGGATTGTGTGAGAATTCTTGAATCGAGCATAACGGAATAGCTAAATAGAGAAAAGAAATAAAGTGCTAAAACAATGGAAATATTTTCACTGAATTTCGAATGTTATACTATTGTCTGTCAAGATTGGCTCTCAGTTTGCAAGGTAAAAACGTGTTAATTGTTTAACTCATGAGTTTGGTTAGGAAAATTAAGTTTCAACAGACAATGGACTGTTAATGTAAGAAGTGTATAGGTGCGTTAAGTGCATTTATTATGCTTCAATGACAGAACACAAGTTTACAAATCTACCAGGCAAATTCTGGTTGGATAATTGTGTTTTTTTATTATTATTAAAGAAAGTGTTATAGTTTTCTTTTATAATTAAATAGTGAATGAATTTGAAAGTTTAATTTCAACATCTATGGCAATATTAATGTGTATTCCCATTCAATGGATGGTGTGTTTCTTATCACGCGCCTTGTAAATCACCTGGATTTATAACAACAAGCATGATATGAACAATGTATTCGGTTCATATTATGTTTTTAGTTACAAGTTCACATAACAATAACATTCAAACACTTTAAGGAAAGCATAATATACATGACGCATCATTTTCGTTTTATGTCATGAAAGTTTTGTGTCAGTGATTATAGAGTTTACCGTCAGTTAATGCTCGGATTTTAGAGACTTTCAGAAGATCAGTTTCTCTCTGATACAGTAAAATTTCCGTCATTTCGAATTACAGCGTTTAGAAATAAGAAACAACTCATGGAGATAATACACGTGTAACTGCCTTTTCTTTGGGTGCAAATGTTTTATGCAATATAGAAGTATTTACATATTACGGTGATGTAGTCTCCTGACAAGTTTAATTTAATCCACAGAATACATTTTCAGACCTTTTTCATGTGATTTTGTAATCGTATTTTCATCTCTCGATTTTCCATTTCCTCTAGCTA
>NC_051409.1:1915598-1915778 GCF_015228065.2 Penaeus monodon | reverse complement strand
CTTAAGGCAGCTCTAACCAGCCAATATTAAGAGTAAAGAAAGAATGTCTTTTATATACTTACTCGAATCAGTAATATTGGATGTTTGTGTAATTGTTTCTAAAGTTGGTTTTGCTGTTTTCGTGGAAAATAAAACAAAATGAAAAAAATGTGCTCAGTATATGCTATAATTGAAAATATG
>NC_051409.1:1914074-1914202 GCF_015228065.2 Penaeus monodon | reverse complement strand
TCCAGTCCAAATGGAGATGAACAAAGTTGAGAGCTAATGCTGCCAGACACATCAACAACATTTGTGTAAACGACAGCAACAAAAACAAGAAATGGCATTAGACTGGACCAATAGGCACAGAAGAGGAA
>NC_051409.1:1913286-1913366 GCF_015228065.2 Penaeus monodon | reverse complement strand
GAACAGAGTAGCATCACAGGGACCCCTACATCATTTATTCCTCCTCAGGTCATCGTTGGGAACCGATATTTGTACGGCTG
>NC_051409.1:1912368-1912578 GCF_015228065.2 Penaeus monodon | reverse complement strand
CACTTCTCAAAACAAGCATTTTCATTTTCTTTCTTGGAAGACGGAACGAAATTCATTTGTCATTGAAAGGAGAAGTTTGTGCAGAAACTCACGTCAAAAAAGGTTATATAAAGAGTTATAATTTGTAATTGTAAACTTGCCAAATCTGTTCAGAGTGACGAAAAAATAACGATAATATCATCAACGGTGAAAAACAGCCATCAAGAGAGC
>NC_051409.1:1911877-1912178 GCF_015228065.2 Penaeus monodon | reverse complement strand
GATCTTGTCGTGTATTGTACAATGCTCTAACCTTAGACACGTGAATGTTTGGGCGAGCATGCGCCTGTTTGTCGTTATATCCAAGCTCACCCACAAACACACCAACGCATTCTAATAATCTGCTTACAATCTAAGACCAAGAAAATCTGAATTCATGATCAGTAATATACACGAAACAGCTAGAATGGCGCGGATCCTGATAGCATTCCAGCACGCTCGGAACTTACGGCTCCACATTGTCGGGTGATTACGTTGCTTGCGTCACGTAAATACCTACGTCAGGGTACAGATAAATAAATAA
>NC_051409.1:1911412-1911553 GCF_015228065.2 Penaeus monodon | reverse complement strand
AGAGGTGATTATGCCCCGCCACAGAATATTTCTATGTGGCAGCGAGAATGGAAGGTATATTGATTGGATAGCCTAACAACACATTTTGAATTACCAAAACGAAAATAAATAAACCAGGTTGTCAAAGATAATGGCACCAAC
>NC_051409.1:1910755-1911295 GCF_015228065.2 Penaeus monodon | reverse complement strand
TAGAGAAGCATGAACAGCGAAACATAAGAAAACTACTGCATGATAAATTGTAATATGGATTATTACAGCTTTTATTACATAAAATTCCGGCAACATTACCTGCCTCCGAACGATGAATTCTGAAATATAAACGCTTCGCCGTTTAATCCTTCAGCAGTCCGCCATAAAGGTGGGAGAAAGGGTGGAGGGAGGGGGGGGGAGTCCTGCGCTGCGTCTGAACTGCTGATGTGGACTCGTCCTTCGGTCCGCTTGCGGCTCGGGTTCTCGGGGGTCGGCGGAGTGGCGTGGTGGTCAGGATGAGAATATGCTGTACATATGTTGTTTTGTTTGTGTGTTGATATGTTATGTGTATTTGTTATTTGTAGATATTTTGTGCAGTTTGTGTTTGTATGTTGATACTATGTGTGAGGGTTTACATATTATTTGCAGATCTATTGTGTTTTTTGTGTTGATACGTCGATTTGTGTAGGTGTGCATGTTGTTTGCAGATATATTGGATACGATTATGACGTGTGTGTTTTATGTCTGTACAGTTTCTGT
>NC_051409.1:1910303-1910572 GCF_015228065.2 Penaeus monodon | reverse complement strand
GCAAGCGAATAGGTTTTATGTTCTGGTGCAATTTTTGCTGTTAACTGTATCATTTCTGGGGTCGGATTCACCACTGCACTTAACGATGGTTAAATCGCCGGTAACTACAGTAAGGATCGTAAACAGATAGCAGTGATACTCCCAACAACTTACGTCTGGAAATGCAATATTGAATTATGCCTGATAACTCTCATATGCTAACTCGTTCAAAAATCATCATTTCTGGAATATTTTGGAGATCATTGCATTTCGGAGGACAGACCAATGCA
>NC_051409.1:1909847-1909945 GCF_015228065.2 Penaeus monodon | reverse complement strand
TTTCCGATTTGTCTTTTTTTTATCATAACGTAAGTATGTTTGTATTTGTGCGAGAGCTTCTGAGTCCCTGCATTCATGTGCATACCTGCTTGCCAGTG
>NC_051409.1:1908918-1909522 GCF_015228065.2 Penaeus monodon | reverse complement strand
AATACATCTGAAATTTGAAATTCGCGTCTGGGAACCACTTTTAAGAATACACACGTGTATGAAGGAAAACATACACATGGCACGTAAAATAACTGAAATGTATTTCCTCGCGTGCGCAAGACCACCCAAATACCCGTTGTTTTATCAGCAAATAGAAAAATACTCCATCCACAGCTGATCCTTGACATTTTGTGTGTCTAACCTCCGTGTCTTTGCATTATACGTTAGGCAAATAGTTAATATTCCCCATGAGAAAAACTGAAAAAAAAAATGGAAAAGTCAAACCTTTATCAAATTAGTTTCCAGATCAGCCTAAAGAAGAGCGATATATCATCCTTTGCGGATTTGCATAATTGTAATACGATAGCATGTCCATTTCTCATCTCGAAAAAGGACAGTAATGGGATTCTTGTCCTGTAACTTTGATATTTATGGCTTTCATAAGTTAGTTGACGGCCGGAACAAATGGCCGAACCGTCGGTGAGTGTGCGGGTCGCTCCTCCCGTGGCCTTCGGTCCGTCGGGCGCTTTGTGCTCGGAAGTGAAGCATGGGCGGGGCCGGCGGCGTTGTGCAGGTAATAGCGGTATTTGTTGTATCCTTGGGT
>NC_051409.1:1908190-1908314 GCF_015228065.2 Penaeus monodon | reverse complement strand
GTGATTTTGTTTTGACACGCCTATCTTATACTGAAGCAGAGAAAACCTCCTACCAGATAGTCAGGCGTGATAATTCTACGGGAAGAGGATGAAAAAAAGAATGAGGGAAAAAGGAGAAAGAAAA
>NC_051409.1:1907314-1907562 GCF_015228065.2 Penaeus monodon | reverse complement strand
ATTAGTTATTCCGTAAATATGTTTCGTTTTTAACATTTCATTATGATATGATATTGATCTGCTAATTCCTATTTCTGCGTCACGTTCATTATCAGCCTTCAAAGAAAGTTTTTGCTTTAACATGCTGTGAACATGGCTAGGTGTTACTCCTATATTATACTCAATAATGGCTCTTTGGGCTGATGACTTTGATAAGTTATCAGCCACATCATGGAGCTTGATGTCGATGTGAGATGGTATCCAAAGCA
>NC_051409.1:1905759-1906703 GCF_015228065.2 Penaeus monodon | reverse complement strand
TGGATGAAAAGATAGATTTAAAAAACGTACATTTCTTCACCTGAACATTTCTCGCAAGATGAGTAAATACGTCACGCCACTGACAGCTGGAGGCGCTATTTATGTCTGTTTCAGGCAGGAGAGAGAGCTAAAGCAAGCCAGTTGGAGAGGCACGAGGCAGCGGATTCGTCGAAGGCAATTGGAACAACGAGACCAATTTAGAGTGATTGGAAATAACGGCGACACACAGACAGATGGCACACGCGAAGATTCTATAGACCTCTCCTTTACGTGCCTTGTTCAATCAGCATTTCTCCGGAATATAGTGTTCTAGTTGTTTCTGCCCTCCACTTTCCCGCAAACGATTGTCATTTATGATTTACGTCCACTTTGCATTTCCAAGGACTTCGCCGCATGCCTCCTCACGTCGGCCAATATCACTGCACATTTTAAGAGGTTGTTAAAAGCTTTTTTTCAACAACTATTATTTCTCCGCAGGAAAAAAAAATCCGACAGTCCACTGCAATTAATCTCCAGCTGGACGGTACGCCATTTTTTTTCCTGCCCACCTCATTTCTCTTCCTTACTTTGTCCTCTTTTTTATATATTTATTTCTCTTCCGCTGGTGATGAAAGGTTCCTGCCTCGGAAGAAATTAATCGCGGTAATAAGAGCGGGCAGTTGCACACGGCGGAGGAAAAAGGAGACGAACGGGCCTCCGCCTGGACCCGCGCTAATTGTCCTCCGAATCGATGGTGTCCAGGTGACGCCTCCGCTGGCTTCCGACGCCCATCTTTAATCCTCATTTAAGGCCATTTTTATCACGTTTTTCCCATGTGTTCTCAGTTTTCTGCTACTTTAAGCTTCTATCGGTTCATTTCTCTCGTTTACTATCCGATGTTTCGCCCAGTTCTTATCCAGTCCTAACTTTTGGGTCTATTTTCATCTCTTCATTTCCCTGGCCTT
>NC_051409.1:1904787-1905151 GCF_015228065.2 Penaeus monodon | reverse complement strand
CACAATTTTTCTTCTTCTCCTTTCTTTTCTTTTTTCTTCTCTTTTCTCTCTTTTTTTCTTTTTGTCTTCTTTTTCTTTTTCAATCTTTTCTTTTTTTTCTTCTTTCTTCTCTTTTCTTTTTCCTTTCTTGTCTTTTTTTCTTGTTTTCTATAAGCTTATTTTTCATTTGGCTTATTAGTTTCGTTGACCATTTGTTCCTACTGCTGTTCCTCATTTTTGTCTCTCTTTAGTTTCCTATTTACCTATTTTTGTCGTCTATTTAAGTCTGTAATTCTTAAATAATTATCAATTTAATCCTCTTTCTAGCTAATCTTTTTTTTTATCGTGTTTTGCTAAACCTCTTTCGCGATTTTTCATTAAAGCC
>NC_051409.1:1904352-1904737 GCF_015228065.2 Penaeus monodon | reverse complement strand
GACTACTCACTCTTTATCCATTTTCTCACTTAACCTCCCTTTTGTCTTTATTCTATTTAATTTTCTTACTTACCGCCATCTCAATTTTTTTTTGCGTTCTTTTTCCATAATCTCTTATGTCTTTGTTTATTATCCCGTTTTAATTTCCTGGTAACTTTAATCTTAATTTAAGCATATTTTCTCTCTGATATTTACCAGATTGATCTTCATTATGAATAATCATTTTAATTAAGTTTCTTTTCTACTTTCTCCAGTATTCCTGTTTATTGACTATTTCTCTTTCTGATTTCATTTTTCATTTCTTTTAAAGGATGACTATTGACGTTTTATCTTTTTATTGATTATCATTGGGGCCTTTGTTAATTTTCAGCCCTCACTTCCAAAT
>NC_051409.1:1904080-1904198 GCF_015228065.2 Penaeus monodon | reverse complement strand
AAGTTTCTACTCGTGCTAGTTTTAATCCTCTTCTGGACGATTCTTTTCTACCATAGTAATTAATTTTCTCATCCCTTACTTAACTTTTTTTCTGGGATGTCCTCCAGCTTAATCTCCT
>NC_051409.1:1903916-1904024 GCF_015228065.2 Penaeus monodon | reverse complement strand
CATCCATAATTTTCAGTAGTTGTAGCACCTTTAATCATTTCCGTTGATGACTGTCTGATTCCTTCCCCTTGTTTTATCAATTTTTGTTTCCGTTTATTAAAATTTATT
>NC_051409.1:1903670-1903788 GCF_015228065.2 Penaeus monodon | reverse complement strand
TTTTTTTGGTGGGGGATATTTCTCTTTACTTTCTACTTTCTTTACTTTTCACGTTTATGTCTGTTTATTTCCCCATTTTTCACTTTTCCAATATTTTAATCCTATTGTTTCATTTTTC
>NC_051409.1:1902897-1902961 GCF_015228065.2 Penaeus monodon | reverse complement strand
TGATGACTGTCTGATTCCTTCCCCTTGTTTTATCAATTTTTGTTTCCGTTTATTAAAATTTATT
>NC_051409.1:1902665-1902782 GCF_015228065.2 Penaeus monodon | reverse complement strand
TTTTTTGGTGGGGGATATTTCTCTTTACTTTCTACTTTCTTTACTTTTCACGTTTATGTCTGTTTATTTCCCCATTTTTCACTTTTCCAATATTTTAATCCTATTGTTTCATTTTTC
>NC_051409.1:1901568-1901650 GCF_015228065.2 Penaeus monodon | reverse complement strand
CTAATCTAGCAATTGTTTGGATTACTCGTTTTTGGGCAGTTATAACGGGCTTTAGCGTGGTTTCATTGACAGCTCCCCAGAC
>NC_051409.1:1900198-1900322 GCF_015228065.2 Penaeus monodon | reverse complement strand
GAGACTGACCTTCCTCTACTTCTGTCGTTTGATTCTGAGATTTATTATTTCTGTTCAGAATTGAATTGATGATCTTCCATGTGTTCCTGCAGTTATTTGAGTTAGCCTTTATTTTTTCTGTATA
>NC_051409.1:1899794-1899914 GCF_015228065.2 Penaeus monodon | reverse complement strand
ACATTATTTAAGGAATCTCTAAATTGGCCAATTCTGCCTTTGTTAAAATCCCTGTAGGTTATATTTATTTCCCTCCTTGTTTCCCGGTTAAGGCGGGTTTTGGAAGTTGAAAAGATGGGG
>NC_051409.1:1899147-1899717 GCF_015228065.2 Penaeus monodon | reverse complement strand
CAGCGTGGGTGACGTAGGACTCACTCGTGTAGGTTTGGTTACAGACGTAAAAAAACAATTTTTAATTGAATAGGGCTGTGAAGTCTTGAACATTTGCATCTGATATATTCTTCAATTAATCTACATTAAAATCACCTGTAATAATACAATGTTTTCTTCACTAATTACATCTATTATTTCTTTCATTTTATCAAGGAAATGTTTAAAATCCGTGTGAGGTCATCTGTAAACTACGCCGACCACCAGATTTACCTCTTGACTTTTAATTTACATAAAAATAGTTTCTATGCAATGCTCCATAATAGTTAGCTCTGGCCGTAGTTGCGAATCATGACAGTTCCTCACATACAAGGCCACATCCCCACTTTGGCGGGATAAATTGTTGGTATAGGCATTGTAATTTGGTACATTAAAGAGATGTTGTATATCTGTAGTTAATTTGGTTTCACAGAACGACAAGATAGCAAAGTTAAAGTTCAGTGGATGTAAGCATTGGTCTATGAATCTATCGAGATGGAGAGGGATGCTGTTAATATTTAGACTTATAACAGATATCACATTTTTAGACAG
>NC_051409.1:1897911-1898938 GCF_015228065.2 Penaeus monodon | reverse complement strand
CGTTGAACGGAAATATGAAGGTATCCATCATAAATTGGAATCTATGATAACAATGACCTCAGTAACATTACTATGATGACTGGTAAACTTGTGTCTGTTTCCTCTCGCGCTGCGTCGGCCTCCCTGTGGCGTTCGTGGCACCACCTGGCATCAGCTTGGAGAGGGCCCCGGCGTTTGAGGGGGCTGGGCGAGGAGAGAGCGGGCACAGCAGTCGGGGACTCATGGACAGCGCATGAGGGAACTCTTGCATGGATGCGGTCTGAGGGGGAGGGGGAGACGGTGTCGCGGGGAGGGCTTGCGGCGACGGCGTGCGGAGACTCCGGGTCAGCGTCCACTTCCCGCTCGCGTCGATCTCCTCCAGCCTGTCCTTCCCTGACTATCAGCGTGCGATAGTTGAAGTAGGCGAATTTTCCTTCTCGTCTTGCTGCATGGTAGCTCTCCATTTGTCGCCTTCTTGCTGCTATGGTGCCGGGACAGAAATCTTCATTTATGAATATCTGCATGCCACGCAGCTTCCTTCTCTCACAGAAAACGGCTTCTCTCTCGGCGTAGGACGAGAACTTGGCGACGATGTCCCTCGGGCGCGTCTGGTGGGTTGCCAGCTTCCCAACTCTATGCACGCACTCGAATGAGGGACTTACGGTCAGCTTTTCCTTCAGAAACTTTGCTACTTTCACCTGGCACTGCTCCCAGTTCTCCTGAGGGTCATCTGCAATGCCACAAATCCGAAGGTTGTTACGGCGGCCTTGATCGTCTTGGTAGTCAAGCCATTCATCATTTCGTTCGAGTTCCGACTTGAGGTGATTGTTTTCACAGAGAGTGTTTTGTAGGTCAGAGGAGAGATGGCGATTTTCGTTCTCCAAGCTAGTCACTTTACCGGCCACTTCGTCCATTGTTTTTTGGGTGAATTCCAGGATGTTGATCGGGTTATTAATTTTATGATCGCTTGATCTGATGTCTTCTTGTTGTTTACAGTCGATCCTGTCAATTGTTTCATTTACAAATTTCCTTTGATTTCCTTTGATTG
>NC_051409.1:1893763-1894243 GCF_015228065.2 Penaeus monodon | reverse complement strand
TCCTGTTGTTGTATATTACTTTTTTCCCGTTCCTTATTTAGCTTGTTTCCTTTTTGTTTACCTCGATTTATCCTCCTTATTTTCTTCATGCTGTTTTCTGTTTTTTCATCGGAGTTCTGCCAGGATTATTCCTTCTGTTTATCAATTACTCCTCTCCGTTTTCCCTTTTTTTATCATATGTTTCTTATGTCGTATTCTTTATTATTTCTTTTTTTCTTTCTTTCTTTATTTTTTTATTATTGTTTTTATTTATTTCTTTATTTTTCTTTTATTTTTCATCCTTTACTTTTTACTTTCATTTTGCCATCTCTTTTCCTTCCCCACTTCCCTTCTGTTTGTAAAATTTTTTTCAAACCATTTTTTTCTTAGTTTAATCTTCTCTGGATTTTAACTTTCGTTGACTGTCTATTCCATATCCTGGTTCCTTATTCATCCTCACTTCATCATTGTTGATTTTTTTCGTTTATCTCCATTTGGACC
>NC_051409.1:1893532-1893721 GCF_015228065.2 Penaeus monodon | reverse complement strand
TACCTGTTTCATTCCTCCTGGGTAATCCTTTGGCCGGTTCTCATTAACTCTGTTTCTCCTTTTCCTTTTTATCATCAATTTCCGCTCTCTTTATTTTCCTCTCTCTTGCTTCCCCTTCCTCATTTCCCTTTTTGCTTCGCCTTGGCATGACACACCCTTCGTTTTTCGTACTGTTCTAGCATCGCGTCG
>NC_051409.1:1893094-1893371 GCF_015228065.2 Penaeus monodon | reverse complement strand
GGGACAGGGGAAAAGGACAAATAAAATCTGAGTATAGGGGACGCTTTCATTACCGTAATGGTTATGCAAATGAGCCTCTACACCGAAGCGGCCCAAATCTTGTGTGGGTCTGTGTAACATGAACAAAACACGTTTAGAATGGTAGGATTACGTACGTCATCCTCCGTTAGTCTTACTTTTCATTAATACTTTCAGCCCAAACAATTTTGTCAAATATAGATATAGATGTAAGCGCACGACACAGAGAAAGAAATAGAGAGACAAACTGAGAACTGAA
>NC_051409.1:1892384-1892811 GCF_015228065.2 Penaeus monodon | reverse complement strand
CCCACACAGCATCACCACCAACAGCAACAACACCCAGCAAGAGGAGACCCATCAGTAATTTCCTCCGCCGTTCGAAAGGGCCCGGACGGAGTGCATGACCGTAGACCAATCCAAACTCTTATCCTCAGGGTAAAAGAGCTTTTTCTGTGTTTGCGAAACAAGGCTCCTGTTTTTTGGTGGCTTCCTGGGTCGTCTGTCAGGTAATTGCTCAGCTGAAAGGTGCGCTTTCTTTCCCCAGTATTGGGCCCCCTTTTGGGGCGATGTCGCTGCTGTATGAAACGGCACAGTAGGGGAAAAGGGCGAGCCTAGTTTATATAATTTTTTTGTCTGTTAGGCAACTTTC
Source organism: Penaeus monodon (assembly GCF_015228065.2). Lineage (NCBI taxonomy): Eukaryota > Metazoa > Arthropoda > Malacostraca > Decapoda > Penaeidae > Penaeus > Penaeus monodon. Next base: position 1,892,468 of record NC_051409.1, on the reverse strand, counting down.
CGTTACTTTCCTTCTTTTTATTTTTTATACATAATGATATATACTTTAAGTGTGCAAGTTATCACAAGCATGTCGTTCTCGTTG
>NC_051409.1:1891067-1891172 GCF_015228065.2 Penaeus monodon | reverse complement strand
TATATATATATTTTTTTAATATAAAAATTTAAAATAATAAATTTTTTTTTTTTTTTAAAAAAAATATATATAAAAAAATAATAAATTTTATATTTTTTTTTTTTT
>NC_051409.1:1889334-1889663 GCF_015228065.2 Penaeus monodon | reverse complement strand
AAAAAGAAGGAAAGTAACGGAAAAGTTGCCTAACAGACTAAAAATATATATAAACTAGGCTCGACCTTCCCCTACTGTGCCGTTTCATACAGCAGCGACATCGCCCCAAAAGGAGGCAATACTGGAGGAAGAAAGCGCACCTTTCAGCTGAGCAATTACCTGAGAGACGACCAGGAAGCCACCAAACAAACAGGAGCCTTGTTTCGCAAACACAGAACAAAGCTCTTTTACCCTGAGGATAAGAGTTGGATTGGTCTACGGTCAGTGCACTCCGTCCGGGCCCTTTCGAAGCGGCGGAGGAAATTACCGATGGCTCTCCTCTTGCTGGA
>NC_051409.1:1888839-1889025 GCF_015228065.2 Penaeus monodon | reverse complement strand
GAGCAAAATTGTTTGGGCTGAAAGTATTAATGAAAAGTAAGACTACGGAGGATGACGTACGTATCCTACCATTTCTAAACGTGTTTTGTTCATGATTACACAGACTACACCAAGATTTGGGCCGCTTCGGTGTAGAGGCTCATTTGCATAACCATACGGTAATGAAAGCGTCCCCTATACTCAGAT
>NC_051409.1:1888469-1888657 GCF_015228065.2 Penaeus monodon | reverse complement strand
CGACGCGATGCTAGAACAGTACGAAAGAACGAAGGGTGTGTCATGCAAGCGAAGCAAAAAGGAAATGAGGAAGGGAAGCAGAGAGGAAATAAAAGAGCGGAATGATGTAAAAAGGAAAAGGAGAACAGAGTTAATAGAACGGCAAAGGTAACCCCAAGGAACGAAAAAAAGGTCAAAAAAACGAAGGG
>NC_051409.1:1886861-1887061 GCF_015228065.2 Penaeus monodon | reverse complement strand
TCCTGTTGTTGTATATTACTTTTTTTCCCGTTCCTTATTTATGCTTGTTTTCCTTTTCGTTTTACCTCGATTTATCCTCCTTATTCTCTTTCATGCTGTTTTCTGTTTATTTTCATCGGAGTTCTGCCAGGATTATTCCTTCTGTTTATCAATTACTCCTCTCCGTTTTCCTTTTCTTATCATATGTTTCTTATGTCGTA
>NC_051409.1:1886572-1886754 GCF_015228065.2 Penaeus monodon | reverse complement strand
GCCATCTCTTTTCCTTCCCCACTTCCCTTCTGTTTGTAATATTCTTTTCAAACCATTTGTTTTCTTAGTTTAATCTTCTCTTGGATTTTAACTTTCGTTGACTGTCTATTCCATATCCTGGTTCCTTATTCATCCTCACTTCATCATTGTTGATTTTCTTCGTTTATCTCCATTTGGACCTG
>NC_051409.1:1886339-1886530 GCF_015228065.2 Penaeus monodon | reverse complement strand
ACCTGTTTCATTTCCTCCTGGGTTAATCCTTTGGCCGGTTCTCATTAACTCTGTTTCTCCTTTTCCTTTTTTATCATCAATTTCCGCTCTCTTTATTTTCCTCTCTCTTGCTTCCCCTTCCTCATTTCCCTTTTTGCTTCGCCTTGGCATGACACACCCTTCGTTCTTTCGTACTGTTCTAGCATCGCGTC
>NC_051409.1:1885899-1886172 GCF_015228065.2 Penaeus monodon | reverse complement strand
GGAAAAGGACAAATAAAAATCTGAGTATAGGGGACGCTTTCATTACCGTAATGGTTATGCAAATGAGCCTCTACACCGAAGCGGCCCAAATCTTGGTGTAGTCTGTGTAATCATGAACAAAACACGTTTAGAAATGGTAGGATTACGTACGTCATCCTCCGTAGTCTTACTTTTCATTAATACTTTCAGCCCAAACAATTTTGCTCAAATATAGATATAGATGTAAGCGCATCGACACAGAGAAAGAAATAGAGAGACAAACTGAGAACTGAA
>NC_051409.1:1885303-1885639 GCF_015228065.2 Penaeus monodon | reverse complement strand
GCATCACCACCAACAGCAACAACATCCAGCAAGAGGAGAGCCATCGGTAATTTCCTCCGCCGCTTCGAAAGGGCCCGGACGGAGTGCACTGACCGTAGACCAATCCAACTCTTATCCTCAGGGTAAAAGAGCTTTGTTCTGTGTTTGCGAAACAAGGCTCCTGTTTGTTGGTGGCTTCCTGGGTCGTCTGTCAGGTAATTGCTCAGCTGAAAGGTGCGCTTTCTTCCTCAGTATTGCCTCCTTTTGGGGCGATGTCGCTGCTGTATGAAACGGCACAGTAGGGGAAGGTCGAGCCTAGTTTATATATATTTTTAGTCTGTTAGGCAACTTTTCCGT
>NC_051409.1:1883462-1883678 GCF_015228065.2 Penaeus monodon | reverse complement strand
TTGTTTCTGATTATTTTGTTTTAAATTTTCATTATCCATACTTTTATGTCTCATTTTTTTATATTCTTTTTTTCAATTCTAATTTCAGTTTTATTTCTAATCTTATTTTATTTCATGTTTTATTATTATTTTAGTATCTTCATCATTTTTTTTTATTATCATTAATACTTTTACCATTACCATGACTATTATTATAATTGTCATTATTTCTATTCC
>NC_051409.1:1882829-1883377 GCF_015228065.2 Penaeus monodon | reverse complement strand
TTTTATTTACTTTTTTTTATTATTTTTTATTTTTTTTCTTTTCATTTTCATTTTTCATTTTCATTTTTCTTTTCTTTTTTCATTTCTTTCATTACTACATTATGATGATAAATATTATATCATTTTTTAATATAATTTTTTCCTTTTCGTTTATTAATTTTTTTTTGTTATTCTTACTTTACTTTTATTATTTTTGAAAATTACCCAAAGACATTTCCGGAAACCCGTTCAACCCCAAAATATTCAAATTTTTCCAAACCGGTCAAACGCAAATGTTAATTTCGGTCGAGAATCGCAATTTTTTTGGGGTTTTTTATGGGGCAATCATCTCGGACATTAAAACTGATATCCATAAGAAACTTAAAAAGGGAAACTCACACACAATGATGTAATCTTTGTGTGTTTGCGTGTTTATGATGTATGGAATTTGAGACAGATTATTTTGTTACGTCTATTTTCTTATTCCACAATTTATTCAACATTATGTTTATGAATAGAGAGCTAGAAACATAGCATATACATACTGTATGCATCTTCATCATAAATGC
>NC_051409.1:1878144-1879363 GCF_015228065.2 Penaeus monodon | reverse complement strand
CGGCAATACTTTCTCTCGTCATAATAAAAGTAACGATCACTGCAACTTTCCATTCAACGAGGCGCAGCCACTGATTACTAATTCAATGCATTCAATCAGATCGCTCGGACGTTCAGACACGCATGGTCTGTGATTGATTCATTTATCTTTTTATCAACTATTATTTGCTTATTTATTAATCAAATTCGTTATCGTGTCCAAGCGATCGGTAAAAAAACAGCTGTTGTCGGGGACTGGCGCTGTTGGCTGTTTAATAAGGGTAATTGTGAAAATTACATACGACCGTGTTACATTCTCCTATAAATTAATAACTGTCACGGACAGAGGTTATTTGCATGGTCAGTTCCGGTAGTTCATGAATTGAATAACGCCATGTAGAAGAATTTCGGTGGAACATGCATGCAAAATATGTAATATTGTATCAACAACAGATATATATTTAAAGGGATAGTCACTTTTGTGTTTTACGAACCTTAGTTTCCATGATTTTTATTCTATTAATTTTAGTTGGCTTATATATGAATTTGATCAGAGATTTAAATGAATATCTATACATTTGGCTTCGTAATTCTCTTTGGAATAAAAGATTGAGGTGGAAATCTTTGCTCGTTTTCTAAGAACCCTACCGAGTTTCTTGTGCAAATCCCCAACATGATTCGTGTAGGCTTGAAATATCCTTAGGCCTTTTCAAACTGCCCATCAGTTAAGATTGCAGTGTGCCTTTCAGAGATTCGAACTAGAACAATAAGAATAAAGTCTCTACAATTCACTGGTTTCTAATTCATTCTCGTCCCCCGGCCCACAGAAAAAGTAAAGGGAAACATTAATAACAATGATACAATGTCGTGAAGCAAAGAATTAAGATATAAATGAAAGTGGCAAAAGTTCGTTAATCTTCTTGGTATAAAACAAAGACAAACATTTTCACTTTGCGGAACGGTACATCAATTAGCGAAATGTATCGACTTCGTTAACCGCCGTCTTTCTGCGTAACCTTGAGACTGTGTTTAATGTCAACATCTATATGAATTTACAATAAAGAACCATGTTTATTGTATAGTGTAGCTATAAATATTGGCAGTCTTTTGAGAAAACTATTTTCGTGAATTGCTTTTAGTTTTCGATTTGTCGTTCCAGAAAATATGCATAAAATAAATCAAATTGCTTCCTTGCTACCGAGTTTTATTTGACCTGCTTCCATTAGCGATAGCTATTTAGT
>NC_051409.1:1876201-1877118 GCF_015228065.2 Penaeus monodon | reverse complement strand
CACCACTTTTTTTTTTACTTCCTAACCGCATGTATGTTTTGTCATTATTTAGAAAAGATAAATGTATTGGGATTCATCGAAAAAATACGTATCTTAGATTTCCTTTGGCAACGGAAATTTCAATTTCTTCGTTAAGTTTATAACTCTTACTGACATGGAACCTAACACTGTCCGTTTAACCGTACAATTATCATCACATGAACATCAAGGCCTCCGTTAGAACGTGCGAGAATACCTTGGTAATTTCACACAAGACGCACGCGAGAGACACGAACATGGCTGTATCCCCCCACGTGGTTTGCCTCCTACTGCCTTAATCACGGTTGCTGATTGCACTAATAAACACGTGCGACTTCTCTGCGGAACAGACTCGGGTTAAGCAAGGCACAAAACGAAGGCAAATCCGCTGCAATTTCGCATGAGTTGAAACAGAGAGCAGGTTAAATATATGGAAACTTTAAACTACTGCCACGAGGGAAACGAAATCAATTTCGTGTGCAATACGCTGTTTTGATTGTGTTTGTGTTCACGTAAAACATATCATATGTAACAAGATCGTCTCGAAATCTCGTTGGATATTTTGATCTGCAACGAAATCAGGTACTGAATATGCAAATACGAGGGCACTAATGGAATACGCAAGTATCTAGTAACGACAACCTTCCTCGTAGCGTAACACTCCTTCAAGAGGGACAACGTTACAAAATAGGATTTCTCAATTTCGAAGCTTCCCTCGCGTCAGTCCTAACAAAGCTTCTTTAAACTTTTTGATCCACATGAGCGTGCTCCGTAAAGAAGCTGAGCTGGCGTTGATGGATGTTCCACGCGGAAATTGATATTGTGAAAGAGCTTTCGGACACACTGGCTCTTACGGCATTTTCGTTGCGAAATGAAAATCCTTTGCGGAGAGGATTGCG
>NC_051409.1:1875065-1875828 GCF_015228065.2 Penaeus monodon | reverse complement strand
TGGAAGTCGTTCTTTTTTACTTTTTACTGTACAGTACGAGTAACTTCTTTGCATATACGTGCATTTGAGTAATACAGTTACAGATTGTGTTTTTTACACATACACATATCATAATTTACTGGAAATACTGAGTAATTCTTGTAAATCATGCTTATTCACTGGAACCAAAAGGCTAATACTTCATATTTTCATTTCAAGTGTATGCTCACCTTTTCTATTCACTATTACTAACTAACAATCAGGATATTTGACCAAATTATGAACACGTGAGATTGCCAATCTTTAACACTCACCGCTTAGCCACTGCAGCTCTGATCCATCAGTTTAAGAGAAAACACTTCTGTCTATGCCTGAAACCAAAATGACCTCTTGGATACAGATACATATCTTTCAAAGCGACTTAGGGCAACGTAGCAAGCGACAGGCATAAGAACGTATATTGATCACATGTTTCCCTGGTTATTCCAAAAAGTATTCTTTAAAATTCTATCCGGCTTTTGTGAATTTTAGTACAAAAAAAAAATTGAAATAGAATATTAATATGGAAAACTTATATTGTAATTCACATATGCAGGCAAGTTATATTAAGATGGCATATTAACTAATGCAACTGGAACGCCTGATGTATCGACATGGTAAACACATTGTCCAATGATTTGCTGTTTTTCTTTGCAATCTTATGGCACGAAATATCTAATGGGAATTCCATGTATGTATGCGAAAGGAATCTCTTAAAGCTTCCAGATTATGGAAAGCTTCGATT
>NC_051409.1:1874920-1875015 GCF_015228065.2 Penaeus monodon | reverse complement strand
ACAAGGGCCATTTTCATGATTGTTTGTTCTAAAGATAATGAATTCGAACTTGACTTAAATTTTCAGTGAATTCCTGACGCTTACGACGAAATCTG
>NC_051409.1:1874139-1874351 GCF_015228065.2 Penaeus monodon | reverse complement strand
CCCTTCGGAGCGCATGACCCTCGAAATTCACCATGTCTTATTCGATGTATGACGGCCGTTTGCATCTCAACGCTGCATTTTTATGCACCAGTTAGCGACGCTTTAAACTTTAAGAGGCTTCAAAAGCGAGTGATGCGCGCTTTTTTATGATATGACTGTGATATATGCTTACGAGTTAAATGTGCTAAACTATCCAAATATTTTTGGAGGGA
>NC_051409.1:1873563-1874058 GCF_015228065.2 Penaeus monodon | reverse complement strand
TGGCACGCAAGACCGCGCGAGTTCATTCATATTTGTAAAAGTGAAATAATAGGTGGTTTTAAACAGAACATTTTCAGTGCACATATGCTTTTCCGGATCTCTTTTCACATTCTGTAAATTAGAGACGGCAGAGAGGAAACAAGAGACTGAACTGAACAGAAAACAAAAAGTACCATATCTTTTTCGTCCTATTTACATTGTTTATACCCTTTTAGGTGAGTTACATATTTTCTCCCTATAGTTCACTTCCATTAGAAATACTACAAAACTTTATTTTTAAAAATCACAATTTTACCTCACTCCTTCTTCGTTTCTAACCTCCCCCTCCCTTTCCCTCCAATGCTGCTACGCCATCTGTAAAACAATTGCCGAAAGTAATTTAAAAATTCATCTCACACCAAGAGTCGGCCAAAAGGCGCATATATGTAGAGGCTTTTTATTCAAAATAAAGCGTCTTTTCAGTCACGTCTACGAGTAGCTTGTATGACACGTGGG
>NC_051409.1:1870348-1870469 GCF_015228065.2 Penaeus monodon | reverse complement strand
CGTGCATGCGCGTGTGTGAGTGTGTCTATTGTGGTCCAAATTGTATTATGGACTTTATTATGCACTAATTTTATGAAATAAATAGTTTTTGGGTCTTTGGGAACAAATTTAGAAGTTCAGT
>NC_051409.1:1869894-1870292 GCF_015228065.2 Penaeus monodon | reverse complement strand
TAGAAAGAAATATATAAATGTTAGTGTGTGCGTGTTTACACACATGTATGTGTATAAAGGTAGTTTATTTATATATTTTAATAATTTCGGTACAATGTCGGTAATTTTCGCGTCTGTGAGCTGAGCCGACACATTTGCTCTATTGTTTAGTTGAGAGCTGCGCCTCTTTGATTCAACTGTAATAAGCCATAAAACTGGTCAGAATATAATGTTATAAATGCAACATTGTCTTTCTGAAATAGTTTAGGGCTTATTCATATGATAATCACTGCATCGCACAAAGATCTAATTAGGGTAAATTTGTTTTCCATACAGGTGTACTGGTCTTTGTCTGATAGACTCTGTCAGGAGCCTGTCATTCTGCAGGCCTGTCAAGTGTTAACATCACAAAAGAACTA
>NC_051409.1:1868527-1868658 GCF_015228065.2 Penaeus monodon | reverse complement strand
TTTACTTTCCTATTTTTTTATATTATTTTTATTTATTGTTTTTTAATTTTTTATTTTATATTTTGTGTTTTTTCCCCAAATTTTTTATTATTTTTATTTTATTTTTTTTTAATTTATTTTTTTTTATTTGT
>NC_051409.1:1868311-1868425 GCF_015228065.2 Penaeus monodon | reverse complement strand
CTTTTATGCTAATCATAATTGTGTTAAACTCCTCAGCGCTCCCTTTCCCTGCGGATTCTTTTTCCCGCTGTTTTCCCACCCTTTCTGCGGGGAAAAGCGGCACCTCCCCTCGAA
>NC_051409.1:1867906-1868015 GCF_015228065.2 Penaeus monodon | reverse complement strand
TGGTCTACTACAGCAATCTATCTTTCGACCTATATTTTGTCTATTATGTCATTATTCAAAATTTTATCTATTTATTTATATACAGGGGGTGTACCCACACACCACCACC
>NC_051409.1:1867739-1867819 GCF_015228065.2 Penaeus monodon | reverse complement strand
GCCACATATCTACACTTTAATGCATATTTAAAACGAAAACGACATTTTTGTGATAACTTGCACACAAAAGATATATCATT
>NC_051409.1:1867058-1867639 GCF_015228065.2 Penaeus monodon | reverse complement strand
ATCCTGGAATCAAAAATTGACGCTCAATTATTCACAGACCAGGCGTGCATGAACACTCGAATGATGTGATTGCATATATTGCATTAGTATTCAGTGCTTGCATCGCCACTTCAGAGACTGAGGTGCATCTGCGCTAAAGCAATGCTTGCTGTCAAACTGCATTAAACTCGAGGTCTATTCATTTCATGATCAAAATAGATTAATGAGTAATTAAGTGGAATAAAGGAGATTCGTAATAATGGATTAATCATTAAAAGGAATAAAGTAAACCCATTATGTCTGGTATAATAGGTGCCACGAAAATAAAAAAGTAGTTTGAACAGAACAAAGCCAGATGCCTTTGCCGATATAAAAACTCGTATTCAGAATCCCTTCCTCGTCTTTCATTCTTGCTGCAGCCTTTTGTCTCGCGTCTTCGGACCCAAATTTATGTGGGAGGTTCTCGCGCTCTGTGTTTGATTTAAAGGCATTTTTTTCGCAGTTTATTTGCTTGCTTTTGTCCTTCCTGTTAATGTCTTAGACTGCCAATCCATCAGTCTATTTATAACACATATATTACTTAATATACCCGACTCCTACAT
>NC_051409.1:1865517-1866467 GCF_015228065.2 Penaeus monodon | reverse complement strand
GACTGATGGATTGGCAGTCTAAGACATTAACAGGAAGGACAAAAGCAAGCAAATAAACTGCGAAAAAAATGCCTTTAAATCAAACACAGAGCGCGAGAACCTCCCACATAAATTTGGGTCCGAAGACGCGAGACAAAAGGCTGCAGCAAGAATGAAAGACGAGGAAGGGATTCTGAATACGAGTTTTATATCGGCAAAGGCATCTGGCTTTGTTCTGTTCAAACTACTTTTTTATTTTCGTGGCACCTATATACCAGACATAATGGGTTTACTTTATTCCTTTTAATGATTAATCCATTATTACGAATCTCCTTTATTCCACTTAATTACTCATTAATCTATTTTGATCATGAAATGAATAGACCTCGAGTTTAATGCAGTTTGACAGCAAGCATTGCTTTAGCGCAGATGCACCTCAGTCTCTGAAGTGGCGATGCAAGCACTGAATACTAATGCAATATATGCAATCACATCATTCGAGTGTTCATGCACGCCTGGTCTGTGAATAATTGAGCGTCAATTTTGATTCCAGGAATGCAATATCTCCTGCAATGCAAAGGAACCGTCGGAATATCTGGAAAGCTAAGTGTTTGTTTAACAGTTATGCAAAAAGAACTGTAATTCTATTAACTCATTAATACCGTCATAATATATACGCGCTAAGGGCTCAGCAAATGATATCCTGATTTATAAATACGCACGAAATATAAAATGATTTATAAAGTAAACATTCAGGGGCAACAGTCCCCGTGGCGAGGGCAAAACCAGTGAAACGTTTTTATGAAGCTAAATGACTTATGATTACTGACTGACGAACGTTTTATGCATTCTCATTATACTTTCTCTACATTGAATCGCATAATATTCAGTAGTCATCTAAAGCAAAGTAGACAAAAATACATCGATCACCGTAAAAATATAACTCGCGCGCAGTAAGAAATGTGAAGTTG
>NC_051409.1:1865250-1865498 GCF_015228065.2 Penaeus monodon | reverse complement strand
GCGCCAAGATATACATAAAAACGAAAAATACATTCATTTTCAGGGAAGTTTATAATTAATGAGATCTGGATCCATAGATTTTCCACTTCAGACATTTTTGTCTTGTCTGAAACGTCATGATTTAAAAAAACGTTTCTTAATTGTAGCTGTTTTTTATTTCCTCTGTATGTATAGGTAACTTTTAACTTGATAATTTAATCATTTAATTTTGCTGCTGTTCTTGTATAAATCAATTTTTTTTTTTCCCC
>NC_051409.1:1864293-1865102 GCF_015228065.2 Penaeus monodon | reverse complement strand
CCCGGGGGGCCCGGCCGCAAAAAAAAAAAACATAAATTTTAGAAAAAGTTTTAAACTATAAAAAGAGGTTTTGCCCCCCCACAATTTGGAAGTTTTTTTAAACTTTTTATTTTCGGGAAAAATTTCAGGGAAAAATTTGGACCCTTCTATAAAAATTTTGAGGGTATTTTTATTTTAATGAATTTTCGTTTTTTTTTTTTTCAAAAAAAACTTACTTTTCTTTTCCGACGGTTTTTTTCTTTTGAGAATTTGCATTCCCTAATCAAAATTGGGGGTTTTTCAGAGGGGAGAATAATGAGAATTGCAAAAAAATTTGTTAGTATTATCTTGCTTTGCCATTAAACGAGGTTTCTCCCCAAAAGAAATTTCCCCCTTGTTTAAATAAATTAAACTCATTTTTTCTTTTTATAAAAGATTAATGAGTTTAGGGAAAAAAGGAGATTTGTTAATGGATTAATTCTTAAAAAAAAAAAAAACCCATTTAGTCTGGATAATTTAGGGGGCCACCAAAAAATAAAAAAAGTATTTTAACAGAAAAAAAGGCGATGCCCCTTTGGGGCCAATAAAAACTCGTTTTCAGAATTTCTCTCTTTCATTCTTGCTGCACCCTTTTTCTCGGTTTTCGGGAAAAAATTTAAAGGGGGAATTTTTTTGTGGGATTTAAAGGATTTTTGGTTTTTTTTGCTTGGTCCCCGAAAAAAAATGTTTGACCCAAAAAACCCCCATTTTCCATAAACTTAAATCCCACTCCCTTCTCCAGCCCCCCCACCCCACAACCCCCCAAACACCACACCCCCCCAAAAACAAGA
>NC_051409.1:1864109-1864207 GCF_015228065.2 Penaeus monodon | reverse complement strand
AAATTTAAAAAAAATAAATAATATTAAAATTATAATATATTAAATTAATTTTATATATTAAATTTTGCCCAAAAAAATAAAAAATTTTTTTTTTAAAA
>NC_051409.1:1863616-1863692 GCF_015228065.2 Penaeus monodon | reverse complement strand
TTTGGGTTTTTAAAAAACTTTTTAATTAAATTATATAATTATATTATTAATTATAAATGTTTTATTATATATATCG
>NC_051409.1:1862562-1863544 GCF_015228065.2 Penaeus monodon | reverse complement strand
ATTTTAAAAGTAATAATTTGTTAAAAAGACTGGGATGGCAGCTAAGACTTTAAACAGGAAGGACAAAAGCAAGCAAAAAAAACGCGAAAAAAACCCTTTTTTAAACAAACACAGAGCGCGGGGAACCTCCCCCTAAATTTGGGTCGAAGACGCGAGACAAAAGGCTGCAGCAAGAATGAAAGACGAGGAAGGGATTCTGAATACGAGTTTTATATCGGCAAAGGCATCTGGCTTTGTTCTGTTCAAACTACTTTTTTATTTTCGTGGGCACCTATATACCAGACATAATGGGTTTACTTTATTCCTTTTAATGATTAATCCATTATTACGAATCTCCTTTATTTCCACTTAATTACTCATTAAATCTATTTTGATTCATGAAATGAATAGACCTCGAGTTTAATGCAGTTTGACAGCAAAGCATTGCTTTAGCGCAGATGCACCTCAGTCTCTGAAGTGGCGATGCAAGCCACTGAATACTAATGCAATATATGCAATCACATCATTCGAGTGTTCATGCACGCTGGTCTGTGAAATAATTGAGCGTCAATTTTTGATTCCAGGAATGCAATATTCCTGCAATGCAAAGGAACCGTCGGAATATCTGGAAAGCTAAGTGTTTGTTTAACAGTTATGCAAACGAACTGTAATTCTATTAACTCATTAATACCGTCATAATATATACGCGCTAAGGGCTCAGCAAATGATATCCTGATTTATAAATTACGCACGAAAATATAAATGATTATAAAGTAAACATTCAGGGGCAACAGTCCCCGTGGCGAGGGCAAACCAGTGAAAACGTTTTTTATGAAGCTAAATGACTTATGATTACTGACTGACGAACGTTTTATTGCATTCTCATTATTACTTTCTCTACATTGAATCGCATAATATTCAGTAGTCATCTAAAGCAAAGTAGACAAAAATACATCGATCACCGTAAAAATATAACTCGCGCGCAGTAAGAAATGTGAAGTTG
>NC_051409.1:1862262-1862544 GCF_015228065.2 Penaeus monodon | reverse complement strand
GCGCCAAGATATACATAAAACGAAAATACATTCATTTTCAGGGAAGTTTATAATTAATGAGATCTGGATCCAAAGATTTTCCACTTCAGACATTTTTGTCTTGTCTGAAACGTCATGATTTAAAAAACGTTTCTTAATTGTAGCTGTTTCTTTTATTTCCTCTGTATGTATAGGTAACTTTTTCTATTTATCTTTGCGCGCGCAAAACACACCCCACACACTAGCAATTTAACAATTTAACTCTCTTAAATTTTGTTTATTATTGAGCCGGCAACATTTTGC
>NC_051409.1:1854970-1855371 GCF_015228065.2 Penaeus monodon | reverse complement strand
CAGATATCGCAGTTTACCTTTCCTCTGAGGTCTTTCAATAAACCATTGACGATTTTTATTTCTCTCTTATAGATTTAGCCACATGTTGATTCCGCCCGTTCAGTATATATCCTTCTGGCGTAAACTACAAACTATGCATGTCTAAGTATATTATAATGCAGGATTTCACAGAAACACTTACATCCGATGTGATCAGAATATTTTTGTTGCATCTGTGAAGCATTTAAAAAACACGATATGCTTATATTGAAATAGCAATTAAAAGAATTGTGATGAATAACAGACTCAATAAGCTAACACTCCATTTCATTAATAATAACAAGAATGCATGTTTTATGAACATGTTAATATGTCAGCATGCATAAGCTAGTGTTAACATATATGAACACATACATGTATAA
>NC_051409.1:1854748-1854874 GCF_015228065.2 Penaeus monodon | reverse complement strand
TTGCAGATGGATGAATTAGTTATTAGTTGTTATTTAATCCAATCATCAGTCTTTAATTAATAGAATATATACATAAAGTAGGAGACCATCATCTTTTTAATCACCATTGTCATCATTACATCACCC
>NC_051409.1:1854501-1854653 GCF_015228065.2 Penaeus monodon | reverse complement strand
TGGGAGGGCGATAACTCCCGAGAAAACGACCTTTAAAGATTTATGACAAAGCGATCTTTCCCTGGGTCGATTTTTCTCAGAGAATGTCCTTGCAGTAGGTGATAATAAAGTTCATTTTCCAATATATATACTTACAACAGTGCCAAGAAGGA
>NC_051409.1:1852788-1852918 GCF_015228065.2 Penaeus monodon | reverse complement strand
ATTAATCGCGTTCCTCAACTTTAGGAATAGTGAAGCCTTTTGTAAAATAGCAGCAGTGTTCACAAGTCTAAGGTAAAGGGTGGGGGCACAGGGGTGAACCTAGATTGTTTAGGAAGTGGCAAGACTACAT
>NC_051409.1:1852113-1852582 GCF_015228065.2 Penaeus monodon | reverse complement strand
TATGCATAAGCCAGAGCCTTTCAAGATACTGTATTCTTCGACATTAGATAGAGAGGATGCCTAGATCAACAGCTAAATGTGTCTGTGGGAAAATGTTTACTAACTGTAGATGGCTTCATTGCTAACAGTTTTCCAAACCCCTCTCTAACCAATCTTCCACTCTTTAGTAACATGCAACTAATGGAATTGAAAAGCTGCAAGTAATGACACAAACCCAGAGCTACTGATTAAACAATACTGAACTCTAATTCTTTCAACACTATGTAATGCCACTCTTTAAAACGAGTTATACGTTGACTCGCCAGCAAAATGCAACCATATGCGGTGAAATATTGCAACTAAGTGCATCACAGTTTGATATACGTGGTGATAATGTATACGGGATTGTCAGTCTGGCCCGATGAGACATCAAACACCGGTCCGTTTTTTGTTTTCATTTTATATACTCTTTCATAACTATAATCTGCTA
>NC_051409.1:1851648-1852080 GCF_015228065.2 Penaeus monodon | reverse complement strand
AAGTCAAGAGAAAAGCAAGTCTGCGTAGGGCTGAGATAGCAATCTGCGAGAAAACTTCAACTAACACAAAAGGCACCGAGGAAGGGAGTAGCCAGACATTTACATTCCCTTCGGCGCAAACCCCCAAATAAGCAGACACTGTAAGGCGGGAGAAAAGTAAAGAGGTTAGACTCCTTCCTCCCTATTCCCTCAGAGGCCATAGAGGGAGTTCCCTGGCCTTCTCGAGTACGAACGACCCCGCTCAGCCGGCCAGCCAAGGTCCCTACTGCTGGGGGAGGGGGAGGAAGAGAGAAGAAGAAAAGAGTAAGAGAGAGAAAAAGAAAGAAGAAGGAAGAAAAGTAGAAGAGAAAGAGAGAGAAGAGGGGAGAAGATAGAGAGGACGAAGGAATAGAGCATTGTGAGAGAGAACAAAGAGAAGAAGAAGAGAAAAGA
>NC_051409.1:1851088-1851263 GCF_015228065.2 Penaeus monodon | reverse complement strand
TGTAAATAGTTATTTGATGTAAATGTGTATTTATTACGGTAAAAGTAATTTCAGCCCATAAAATTCATTGTAACATACTGAATTATAAATGTATGCACAAGACCCATGATGGGGAGTGGTCAGGTGCCTCCGAAGGTCACGCCTTCTAACCCCTATGGCCTGCCAATCACGGCGT
>NC_051409.1:1849655-1849835 GCF_015228065.2 Penaeus monodon | reverse complement strand
GATTCGCAAAGAAAACCTCTTGAGCCGTTGTAATATTTATTGCAACCTGAAATAAAGTAAATGTAAATAACACACCCTACGCATTGATATTATCATTATATAGGCATACATTAAACAAAAAAAAACTTGAAGGAAAATAAAGCAAGCATATAATTTCTTTCTTGCTTCACAATTACCCTT
>NC_051409.1:1847341-1848290 GCF_015228065.2 Penaeus monodon | reverse complement strand
GACTGATGGATTGGCAGTCTAAGACATTAACAGGAAGGACAAAAGCAAGCAAATAAACTGCGAAAAAAATGCCTTTAAATCAAACACAGAGCGCGAGAACCTCCCACATAAATTTGGGTCCGAAGACGCGAGACAAAAGGCTGCAGCAAGAATGAAAGACGAGGAAGGGATTCTGAATACGAGTTTTATATCGGCAAAGGCATCTGGCTTTGTTCTGTTCAAACTACTTTTTTATTTTCGTGGCACCTATTATACCAGACATAATGGGTTTACTTTATTCCTTTTAATGATTAATCCATTATTACGAATCTCCTTTATTCCACTTAATTACTCATTAATCTATTTTGATCATGAAATGAATAGACCTCGAGTTTAATGCAGTTTGACAGCAAGCATTGCTTTAGCGCAGATGCACCTCAGTCTCTGAAGTGGCGATGCAAGCACTGAATACTAATGCAATATATGCAATCACATCATTCGAGTGTTCATGCACGCCTGGTCTGTGAATAATTGAGCGTCAATTTTTGATTCCAGGAATGCAATATTCCTGCAATGCAAAGGAACCGTCGGAATATCTGGAAAGCTAAGTGTTTGTTTAACAGTTATGCAAACGAACTGTAATTCTATTAACTCATTAATACCGTCATAATATATACGCGCTAAGGGCTCAGCAAATGATATCCTGATTTATAAATACGCACGAAATATAAATGATTTATAAAGTAAACATTCAGGGGCAACAGTCCCCGTGGCGAGGCAAACCAGTGAAACGTTTTTATGAAGCTAAATGACTTATGATTACTGACTGACGAACGTTTTATTGCATTCTCATTATTACTTTCTCTACATTGAATCGCATAATATTCAGTAGTCATCTAAAGCAAAGTAGACAAAAATACATCGATCACCGTAAAAATATAACTCGCGCGCAGTAAGAAATGTGAAGTTG
>NC_051409.1:1847121-1847323 GCF_015228065.2 Penaeus monodon | reverse complement strand
GCGCCAAGATATACATAAAACGAAAATACATTCATTTTCAGGGAAGTTTATAATTAATGAGATCTGGATCCAAAGATTTTCCACTTCAGACATTTTTGTCTTGTCTGAAACGTCATGATTTAAAAAACGTTTCTTAATTGTAGCTGTTTCTTTTATTTCCTCTGTATGTATAGGTAACTTTTTCTATTTATCTTTGCGCGCG
>NC_051409.1:1838219-1841410 GCF_015228065.2 Penaeus monodon | reverse complement strand
GTCCCCCTCTTAATTCAGGGAGTAAATCATATCCCATACTTATCCTTTATTTACACAGGAGCTGCTAAAAGCATCCTTCATAAATCTGTTTTACCTGGAATTGAAACAAAATATACAGGTGAAAAGGGTTTTTCTTGTTAGGGGACTTGGTTTTAAAAAATAAATTTATAAAACTAGGCAAGTACTTTCTGGGTTCTGACTTTGTATCGGGGAAAAAAAGATTGTTGTAACAAAAAAAGCTTTTCCTATAAAAGGGAGTAATTTAAATTCGGGGGACGTGACCCGGGCCCCAGAAAAATTATAAAAACCCTCAGTTTGTTGCTCCCCTTTTACTCTTTTTCCCAAACTTAAAAAACAGATCAGAACCCTCAAATTTCCCTCTTTTATGTGCTTTTAAACTCGTTACAGAATTTACATAAGTTTATCCTCCTTAAAAATAAAAAATCCATTTGGGTAACCCTGATCACGAAAAAAAAACCCACCAAAGGGAAAATTAATTGCAGCTGGGAAAATGTTGCCCCCTTTTTTGCTAATTTGCAGACATTTTGCTTCAAAAAACATTAAAGTAAAAAAGGCCCCCTGATTTTTTTTTTATCGTGAGGGGAAAAATTAATGAAAGTATTTCCCCCTCCTGAACTGATCATGGTTAGAACGGGAATCGGTCATGAACCTTGCACACGATGATTTAGCAGGTCACTTAGGTATTTAAAAAACATACAAGAAAGTACTTTAAAATCTCTGTTGGGGCCCCGGGGATATAAAAAAAAGAAAATTACTATGTTTATCAAGCCCTTCCCATGTTTTCATTTTGGGGGAAAAACCCCAACCCAAAAAATTTCCCAAAGGGAGCCTTTCTTTAGACAATTTGGGTAGTCACAGATCCGTTTGAGAGAACTGTAATTGACTGTGTAGAACCACTGCATAAAACAGAGAATGGGACCCATTATGGATGCTGCTACAACGTCTGCAGAGGTTTACCCTTTAATAAATATTTCTACCAATTCAGTTTTTGAAAAAATTTTACTTCCTTTTGGAAAACCCAAAGGAGGGTTCACGTGATTTTTAAAAAAGTAATTTTAAAAAGAGACTTGTTTTATTTAATTTTTTAAAACGGTTTGGTATTTTTGCAACAGACGTTTAACAGGATTATCCCCCGTCCAAGGTTTTCCTTGAGAGTTTCACCAGACCTTAAAAACCCATGCAAAAAAGTTTCTGCTTAAAACCCGGGGTTTTCCTGAGAAAAGTCCCTTTTTTTCTGTTTGCCCCGCGGGAATGTCCCACAAGAAAAAATTTGGATAGTCTCGATTTTTAATTTTCTGCATGGGAAGGAAAAAAAATTAGAGGGGGCCCCCAAGTTTTTTAAAATCATTTGGGGTTTTTACTTTAAGCCCCCCCCCCTAAATCAAAAAGCGGCATCTGATTTTAGACAAACTTTTGAGAAAAAAATATTCGAGGGGAAGTAAATTGGGGTTTTCTCTAAAACCCTTTATACCGGCCCCCAAACAAAATGAAATCCTTTTTAGGGTTTAAAAAACTAAAAATTCAAGAATTCTTTTCAGGAGACAAGGTTTTACTCTTCCTTCCAATCCCGGGAAATCCTCTAAAGAGCAAGTTTACTGGACCTTATATTGTTTCCCATAATGTTTCTGATTAAAATTTAATATTAAAAGGAAAGGACTTGGTAAAGGGGCCAAATTTATTGAATGTAGATTCCTCGGGGAATCCCCCAAAAAAAATTTCGGTGTCCAAGAGCATTTTCCCGGAGATGATTATTGTATAAAACCGGCATTTCCCCTCATTCCAAAAATTCTGAGATAATAGCTAATTTTCACAAATATTTTATTACTTGTCTGCTTTAAAGATAAATAATGTATCTCTAATCTTAAAAGTCTTTCCTCAGGTAACAACTGATAAACCCCGGGGGTTTTTTTTGGCCATACTTTAAAAGATCCCAAACCCCTCGCTCCCGAGGTAAGACCCATTAGGCAGAGTTCATATAGACTCAGCTCAGAGAAGAAAGCTGTTATGAGAAAGTAGAATATCTACTATCTACCCTCACTGCTGGTGCCAAAACCTGACGGTACCCGAATATTATGTACAGACTATTGAGAGATAAATAAAGTAACTATACCTGACTCCTATCCTCTTCCTTTAATTGAAGAGCTTGTCGATTCGATAGGACAAGCCAAATTCAAAACCAAAAAATTGACATGGGAGAAAAGGGGGTTTTTTTTTCCAATGGATTTAAAAGGGTAATGCTTAAACATAAAATGCTTTTATAACTCCTTTTGGTTTATATACAGGGATGCCTTCTGGGATCTGTAATATACCAGCCACCTTTCAACGAGTAATCAAATATACCATTCAAGGGCCTGAAGTTATTAAGTCTGACATCCAACTCACGGGATTTTCATATCTGTAGGCTACGCTCTCTGTTCTCCCACTAAGACGAAGCTGGATTCACCATCAACTTGGCCCAAATCTACATTCTGCAGTGCCACCTTGACCTACTTGGGACATACTGTGGGTCAGTATGTCAGTGTAGAAGCAAAACCAGGGCATATCCCCAAAAAAACGGAAAACCATGAGGTTTTTTGGGTTTTGGTGGGGGTTTTAAAACACTTCTGCAGTAACTTCTCGTCAATAGCTATGCTTCAAACAGATATGACAAGTTCCAAGTGGCCTTTCCGGTGGAGTCCGGAGTGTGCTGAAGTTTTTGATAAACTGAAGCTCTTTATTTCTTCAGACCCAGTGCTGAAAACTCCCAATTACTCACATCCTTTCAGTCTGCAAATTGACGCTAGTGGTAATGGTGTTGGAGCAGTGCTACCCACAAGAGGATGGAGGATACTCGGGTAATGCATCCACTTTCGTACTTCAGATGCAATACTCTATTACAGAATGCAAAGCTTTAAGTTTGGTGATAGCCGTGAAGAAGTTCAACTGCTATCTCTATAGCATCAGCCTGTGGAGATAGACCACAACCTTCTGGTGTTTTCAAACGCAGAAGAATTTAAAACCCAAAGCTTCTTCGATGGTCCCCCTTTTACTTCAATAATCAAACTGTTGTCAACACATCCTAGGAATCGAAAAAGTCATCGCTGACAGCATTCCAAGAAATTCCCCAAAGTTCGGAAAATATCGCCGAACCTCCTGTTCGTCCCAAAACTACCAGGATTTTTGGGGGGGGG
>NC_051409.1:1837529-1838094 GCF_015228065.2 Penaeus monodon | reverse complement strand
TAAGAAAGCTGGAAAATAGGCGTTTTTTCCCGCCCTTGAAATGTGCAAAATCGGGGCATCTAAAACCCGCTCTCCCCAAGCTTTTGGGCCCAAAAAATCTCGTGATGTTTTACTACCGAAAATTGTAAAGTATAATAATATATTTACGAGACTTTTGACAGTGTTAAGTGTATTATATAATTAAATTATGGATAATCCTTGTGGGATGGTTTAAGGTAATTTTGTGTATAACTAAAAGTGGTAGTATCAAGTTGGAATTGATAAAAAAATATATATATTTTTATGGGATTTCCCCTTAAAGTAATATAAACTAAAAGGGAAAAGGGTAAAATTTTAAAAAGTATCCTAAGTATAATTAACATATAATTCTCATACATAATTCTAATAATCTAAATATACTCGCATAACCTGGAAAAAATATGAAATATAATGCATGGAAGTAAAGCCTAAAGCATAAAATTTTATTATGGATTTGTAGTTTACATCATTCCCCCAGACTGAGACTAAAAGTCGTCCCAAACAACTAAACCCTAAATTTTATATTAAAACATGTGTAATTTTATTG
>NC_051409.1:1833531-1834006 GCF_015228065.2 Penaeus monodon | reverse complement strand
GGTCCTCATCCCGTCGACATATCCGACAAATTCTTGCTACGATAAGCGACTTTTTTTTTTAAATCCCCAAAGACAAGATCCGATATATATTTACTACTTGTTTTGAGAAGGAACTGAGTTAGCTATATTTTGCGTATTGATTAAAAGGGAATGAATTTTTTTGCATAATAAGTATTGCGTTACCAGATACCAGGATGCTTCTAAAGGTTTATGAACTTCTCTTTTGAAAAGATTTTCATTATTATTATCCTTTTCGTCCTTTGCCAATTTGTACACGATTTAATTCTCTTTGTGACGAAAATGTCATATAACATATTGCATGCATTTTACTAATTGCAAGTGACAATTACACGCAACTTCTTTTTTAAAAATTTTAAAAACACCTTTTTATGTCACGTTTTTGATTTTCCCATTGCAAAGTTGAAAATTTGAACTCCCTTTTTGCTGAAAGTGAAACATGCCCTGGGGCTTTGCA
>NC_051409.1:1833258-1833502 GCF_015228065.2 Penaeus monodon | reverse complement strand
AAAAAATATATTTAGTATGTTTAATGATGACGCTTTCCTAATGAATCAAACTGCAATTTTCTTTCGCGAAAACTAGAGCCTTGTTTATGACAAAGAGTAATAAGAGCATGGGTACGTATTTTCAAGTTATTTCTAAAAACGAGGGTACTTTAGTAGAGAGTAAAAGGAAAGAGATAATAAATACTTCGGTTTTTGAGACAAGAGTAAACCCTTAAAAATTTTTTTTTATTTCCCACAAAGTTCT
>NC_051409.1:1832817-1833240 GCF_015228065.2 Penaeus monodon | reverse complement strand
TCTCTCCAAAAAAACGGCAGCCCTAAAAACTCACTTCTCTCATTTACATATGTGTTTTTCTAACCCTTTACTCTAGGGGCATTTGGTTTTTTTAAAACCCCGATAAATATTTTTGCAAAAAAACATAAATTTTTTTCTAAAAGCAACCGTTAATTGCTTTTCCCGCTGTTTCGGATAATGGGACGAGATAATATTTCGAAAAGAAAAAGAGGTCCCCTTTTGTTTAAGGGAAAGGGAAAAAATTCAAAGTCTAATCCCTAACAACCCCAAAATTTAAAAAATTTTTAAATCCCCGAGTAGCGGGCGAAAGACGTTTTTCATGATGTCCCTTTTTTCTGGGGCAAAAGTCGTGTTATCATCATTTTTATTTTTAAATTATAAACAAAGATAATAATGTTAATGATAATGATGATGGCAATAATA
>NC_051409.1:1832129-1832314 GCF_015228065.2 Penaeus monodon | reverse complement strand
TTTTTGAAGCTTTTTGAGGGGGGAAATTTGTCTTTTTCCCCTAATCTATGACTGCCTTCATAAATCACGTTGGGGGAGCTCCTTTTTAAATAGATAATGACTTTGGAGGCCGTGGGATGGAAGCATTTTGCGAGAAAGGGTAGCTTTTGGCGTTAGTGTTTTGCGATAAAGAAAGGGTGTTTTTC
>NC_051409.1:1831624-1831725 GCF_015228065.2 Penaeus monodon | reverse complement strand
GGGAGCTGTATTATTAGAAAACACACAAAGCTGGGATGAAATATATATAAGATATTATATTAGTGTATTATGAAAAAAGGGTGTATTTAATCTTTTCCTCC
>NC_051409.1:1831280-1831464 GCF_015228065.2 Penaeus monodon | reverse complement strand
CTCCTCACGTCATTTTTATTATATATAATTATTGTTGGATAATATATGAAGGCAATAGGTGAATTCGTTGCCAGGGAATATGGTAATCGTAACTATAATTATACATATTTGAGCCACCCTCTAACCACACGGCACACACACACAATCACAGGTACCTTTATACACTGACCTAGCAAGACTTACC
>NC_051409.1:1830179-1831073 GCF_015228065.2 Penaeus monodon | reverse complement strand
CCATTTATGTTGAGGTGTCCCGGGGGTATAAATACAAAAATATATGGAATAGGAAGCATTCAAAAATATTTACCTTTCCGTCACGGGCCCTGCTATATGATGCGCTGCAACATCTCGAAACCCGAGGGAATTCGTTCTACCAGGGAAGCGCCGGCTGTGTCGAACCATTTGGCAGACAGTCTTTGATCCGAGCTCTAACCATCGGCCCACACACATTCATATGGTGTCTGTTGTATCTATTGACCTAGCTATAGCTCCTTCTCCTCTTTCTCTCTCATGTGTGTGTATTATGGGACAGGGTTTTTTTCACTTGCTTATCCCTGAAATAGTGAAGTCTTGTCATGTAGTCTCAACGCAGAGGCATAGGGCTGTGAGGAACCCAGAGTTTTCTTTTATAAAACTTCCCATTTATAAAATCAAAAGGTAGAAAAAGCAGAAGAGAAACAAATATTATTAGGTTACCATATGTTCAAGGGATGCCCCCCAAAAAAAAAAAAAAGCAAAAATCTTGAAAAAGGTAGATGAAAAACATGTCCCTTTTAGGTAATTACAAAGGAATGTATATGATGTACTAAAGATGTATAACCATGGATATTATACAAAACACAGGCACAGAGGTGTAGAATGTGGACAACGTAGACAGAATTCTTTTTGGGAAAGGCTTTTGTCACTGCATACACTGGAATAGAAAGTTTGGAGGTAACTACGCAGACTGCTAGGCTTGAGGAACCCAAGTTCTTTTATATTGAAATTGCCTGAGACTTATTACGCAATCAGGAGTGATTAGACCCAGAAGAACCAACTCGTAGCCGGGTGGGAGTTTGAAAGTGGGCCATAGGACTTTACGGAATATTATCAGCTGCAGTCAGATGTAAATACCTCGTAACTTAGAAT
>NC_051409.1:1829096-1830119 GCF_015228065.2 Penaeus monodon | reverse complement strand
AAATATACTACTAGAAACAAAATAAATAAAATACAATATAATATAGTATATAATAATTACATATATTATAAGATATGAAAATAAATAATCTGATAAAGAAAAAGTTTCTTAGTATAAATCTATTAAAAAAAGAAAAAAAATTTTGTGAAGCCATTGGTGTGTTAGTGGGGGCGGCAGAGGTGCGCACTCTAAAAAGACCGGAAGCTTGTTCCTCCCTCTTCAACGGAGGGGAAGACAGGGTGGTGTGCGCGAGGAGGAAGCAGCTGGATATAGCCAGCCAAGACAAAGCATCGCAACGCGGCGGAGAGCACAGATTGTTATCCTTTTAAGGACAAGGGCGCTTAATCGTTTTCAGCGATACACATCTTCCTGAAAGGGGAATGGGCAAAAAGGGCATGAGGGCAGGCTTACAGGAATCGAGCTCTTGCCAAGGCCTGGAGCCGGTCGCTTATTAATCAACGGCCTCTGAAGGCAGAATTCAAGAACAGAAGCCATTGTGTGTTATACGGCGGAACACGACGCTAAGGCTTGAAGAATCGTGGCAAGTATTTTTAATGATTACAAAAACCCGTAATAATAACATTTAAATAACAACAACAAGAAATAATGATCTAAAACTTTAGAAGAAGTCGACATCTTTTATATAGTTTTACATAACCTATCCGAATCGGATTGGAATTTTTACTTCAAAGCTTTTTGTATCACATCGTTTAGACGGGAAGAGCCAGTCTTTTTCCAATTCAGGCTGTCAACAAGCGAACTGTCTTATGGCGGGTTCATGGCTTCGCACTCCCGATGAAAATGAACGAAGGTAAGCTTTCCTCGAATTAGCGTTTGTGCATGTGGGAGCTTCAGCGCCTGGTTGCTGTGTGATCTTTGTATTCTGTGTTTCTTTTGTTTTGTTTGTTCCCTCATTTTATGTGTTGTTATGACTCTTTGTTCAAGTTTTTTCTTGTCATTTGCTTCATTTATTAGTCTTTATGGTCTTTTATTACTTCACTTTTCTATTATTAAACAATCTAT
>NC_051409.1:1828134-1829022 GCF_015228065.2 Penaeus monodon | reverse complement strand
GTAACCCTGATTATGGTATTATGGAATGTAAATACATGGTTCGTGTTTTGTACGTTTTATTCTGACTGTATAATCTTTTTGACACATCTATTCCACCAAAATTAAGTATTCCATTGCTTTCCCGCCTCTTTTGCCTGTGAATGCTATTAAATAGATAAAAATTAGTATAGCTCCATATCCGGTTATTCTTCGTTTGTCAGAATTAAAGTCGGACTTAGCTTCCGTGAACGAAGTTTTATAACTCGATACGAGGTCTTCCCCTCTTTTTGCTTTGATTTATTGATAATAGTATTTGAATTCTATAACTAAAATAAAGTATTCTGGTTGTTTTTCATTTTTTATCAGGCTCTACTTTCCGGTTCGGGAGACGTCTATATTCTATTCGCTAATACAGGGGTCCGAGTTACTGATAAGAAGAAAAGTTCTAACGAAATGATGACAAGGTTTCTGTTTGTGCCGTTCTGTTCCGTGTTGTCCTGTGTCCGTGTCTGTTCCTGTTCGTCCTGTGACGTGTTCTGTTCTGTTTCCGTGTCCCGTGTTCTGTGTTCGTGACCGTTTGTCCGTGTTTCTGTGATCCCGTGTCTGTTCCCGTGTTCTGTGTTTGTGTCCCGTGTCTGTCCCGTGTTGTCTGTCCTGTGATCCCGTGTCTGTTCCCGTGTTCTGTGTCCTGTGATCCCGTGTCTGTTCCCGTTCTGTGTTCCTATGATCCCGTGTCTGTGTTCTGATCCTGTCTGTCCTGTTCGTGTTTTCCCGTGTCTTGTTCCTGTGTTCCGTGTTCCGTCCCGTGTTCTCAGTGTTGTCCTGTGATCCCGTGTCTGTTCCCTTGTTCAGTGTTCTGGTGATCCCGCATTTCTCTGTTCTGTATTTATTGTGATTGTGATTGTAATG
>NC_051409.1:1827917-1828006 GCF_015228065.2 Penaeus monodon | reverse complement strand
TAAAGGACCTTTGATATTACTTGCCTACTCCAGTGTGTCACCCTTTGAGAGTATGCATTGTTAACACTATAAATGTTGTATTTACATAA
>NC_051409.1:1827626-1827697 GCF_015228065.2 Penaeus monodon | reverse complement strand
CCCTTTCACTCTTTTCTCTTTTTAACATATATTCATTATACATAAATACTATTATGTTTCTTCCTCTTAGA
>NC_051409.1:1826796-1826861 GCF_015228065.2 Penaeus monodon | reverse complement strand
GAAAGATATATTAACAGATACTTTTACAAGTTGATTATTTTTACTTATTAATTATATATATATGT
>NC_051409.1:1825823-1826215 GCF_015228065.2 Penaeus monodon | reverse complement strand
CATTACAATCACAATCACAATAAATACAGAACAGAGAAATGCGGGATCACCAGAACGCAGAACACGTGAGCAGACACGGGATCACAGGAACACAGAACACGGGAACAGACACGGGATCACAGGAACACAGAACACGGGAACAGACACGGGATCACAGGAACACAGAACACGGGATCATAGGAACACAGAACACGTGAACAGACACGGGATCACAGGAAACAGACAATACGGGAACAGACACGGGATCACAGGAACACACAACACGGGATCACAGGAACACAGAACACGGGAACAGACACGGGATCACAGGAAACAGACAACACGGGAACAGACACGGGATCACAGGAAAAACAGAACACGATCTGTCTTCATTCGTTGAACTTCTTTTCTCG
>NC_051409.1:1825095-1825171 GCF_015228065.2 Penaeus monodon | reverse complement strand
TGAGAAGTAATGAAAGAAGCACCATAAGACGACTAATAAATGATAGCAAATGACATCCAGGAGAAAAGACCTTCTG
>NC_051409.1:1824647-1825002 GCF_015228065.2 Penaeus monodon | reverse complement strand
AGAACTGCGAGGCGGCTGAAGCCTCCCCGTGACATGCACTAAAACGCCTAATTGGACTGAGGGAAGCTTTAAAGGCCTTCGTTCTCAGTCTGTCGCGGCGGGAGTTTCCGCAGCAGCCTGGTGAATCTCTCCGCAGGTAAAACACTGTTCGCGTCTGTTTTGAATCAGCCCTTGAATTGGAGCATAAGAGATGAGCTGGGCTCCAATTGCGCTGTCCTAAACGTGAGTGTGAACAAAGAGCTTTCAATGAACCAAAACATGTCCAAATCCGAGTTGGATAGGGTGTACTGTAAACGACTTGATATATAATGACTGTCGTCGTTTCTTCTAACAGTCGTTTTTAGTAATCATTCCA
>NC_051409.1:1823951-1824611 GCF_015228065.2 Penaeus monodon | reverse complement strand
ATCTATCATTACGGTTTTCTTCTTGTTCTAATCATAATAAAAACAAAAATGACTTTGCCACTCTTTATTCTAGTCATACCATTAGCGTCGTCGTTCCGCCCCTATAAAATGACACAAATGGCTTCAGCAACATGAATTCCTGCTTCACGAGAGGAGCCGTTGCTTGATCTAATAACGCCGACCGCGCACGAGGCTTCTGGCCAAGAGCTCTGATTCCTGTAATGCCTTCGCCGTCCACTGCGCCTTTGTTCTTGCCCCATTCGTCCTTGTTTCCCGAGGAAGAAAATAGTGTTATCGCTCGAGAAAACGTGATTAACGCGCACCATTAGTCCTATAAGCGGGAGATAAAAAAAAGTCATGTAGGCTGCCTCCGCCGCGGTTGCGATAGCATTGTCTTGCCGCTGGCTAATATCCAGCCCAAGCTGCTTCCTCGCTCGCGCACAGCCCCACCCCTCGCCCCCCGCCCGTGGGACAGGCAGGGGGAGGGGCCGCCAGTCCTTCTGGTCTTTTTTAGAGTGCGCGCACCTCTGCACGCACGCACCACTAACCTCAAACACGCATTCACACCTGCGTGTGTTTTTGCATTTCCTTTAATAGATTTATACTAAAGATAAACTGTATGTTCTTCTACAAATTATTTTAATTGATAATTCATTTGCT
>NC_051409.1:1823357-1823874 GCF_015228065.2 Penaeus monodon | reverse complement strand
AGTTTTAACGAGGTAGTTTTACATTCTAAGAACTGACAAGAATACAAGATAATGCTATTTTCCTGTAAAGTCCTGAAATGGCATCACCTTTCTGAAAATCTGTCCGAAAAAACTCTGCGCTACGAGCTCTTTGGTTCTCTCTGCGGGTCTGAATCAACTACCTATAGTAGAAGTTGTGGGTAATAAAGTCCTCGAGGCAAGTTTTCAATGATATAAAAGAAAAACTCTGGGTTCCTCACAGCCCTAGCAGTCTGCGTTGAGACTTACACTGAGCCAAGACCTTTCCTATTCCAGGTGATAATGCAAGTGACAAAAGCCTCTGTCCCCATAATAGAATTGCTGTGCTACGGTTGTCGCCACAGTTTCTACACCGTCTGCTGCCTATGTTTAATGTAGATAGAATATCCAGTGGAGCTTCGAGTACATCTTTTACAGTCAGCATCATATAGCATGTGGCCTTTGTAATTACCTGAAAAGGGACAATGTCTTATGGAATGCTTCTCTTTTCCAAGTGGAC
>NC_051409.1:1823000-1823083 GCF_015228065.2 Penaeus monodon | reverse complement strand
TAGAGAGAGAAAGAAGGAGAAAAGGAAAGCTATAGCTAGGTCAAAAGATACAAACAAAGACACACACATATGAATGTGTGTGT
>NC_051409.1:1821005-1821455 GCF_015228065.2 Penaeus monodon | reverse complement strand
CATTACAATCACAATCACAATAAATACAGAACAGAGAAATGCGGGATCACCAGAACACTGAACAAGTGAACAGACACGGGATCACAGGAACACAGAACACGTGAGCAGACACGGGATCACAGGAACACAGAACACGGGAACAGACACGGGATCACAGGAACACAGAACACGGGAACAGACACGGGATCACAGGAACACAGAACACGGGAACAGACACGGGATCACAGGAACACAGAACACGGGAACAGACACGGGATCACAGGAACACAGAACACGGGAACAGACACGGGATCACAGGAACACAGAACACGGGAACAGACACGGGATCACAGGAACACAGAACACGGGAACAGACACGGGATCACAGGAACAGACAACACGGGAACAGACACGGGATCACAGGAACACAGAACACGATCTGTCTTCATTTCGTTAGAACTTCTTTTCCCG
>NC_051409.1:1820249-1820335 GCF_015228065.2 Penaeus monodon | reverse complement strand
TGAGAAGTAATGAAAGAAGCACCATAAGACGACTAATAAATGATAGCAAATGACATCCAGGAGAAAAGACCTTCTGCAAAACGAGT
>NC_051409.1:1819809-1820166 GCF_015228065.2 Penaeus monodon | reverse complement strand
AGAACTGCGAGGCGGCTGAAGCCTCCCCGTGACATGCACTAAAACGCCTAATTGGACTGAGGGAAGCTTTAAAGGCCTTCGTTCTCAGTCTGTCGCGGCGGGAGTTTCCGCAGCAGCCTGGTGAATCTCTCCGCAGGTAAAACACTGTTCGCGTCTGTTTTGAATCAGCCCTTGAATTGGAGCATAAGAGATGAGCTGGGCTCCAATTGCGCTGTCCTAAACGTGAGTGTGAACAAAGAGCTTTCAATGAACCAAAACATGTCCAAATCCGAGTTCTGGATAGGGTGTACTGTAAACGACTTGATATATAATGACTGTCGTCGTTGCTTCTAACAGTCGTTTTTAGTAATCATTCCA
>NC_051409.1:1819114-1819773 GCF_015228065.2 Penaeus monodon | reverse complement strand
ATCTATCATTACGGTTTTCTTCTTGTTCTAATCATAATAAAAACAAAAATGACTTTGCCACTCTTTATTCTAGTCATACCATTAGCGTCGTCGTTCCGCCCGTATAACTGACACAAATGGCTTCAGCAACATGAATTCCTGCTTCACGAGAGGAGCCGTTGCTTGATCTAATAACGCCGACCGCGCACGAGGCTTCTGGCCAAGAGCTCTGATTCCTGTAATGCCTTCGCCGTCCACTGCGCCTTTGTTCTTGCCCCATTCGTCCTTGTTTCCCGAGGAAGAAAATAGTGTTATCGCTCGAGAAAACGTGATTAACGCGCACCATTAGTCCTATAAGCGGGAGATAAAAAAAAGTCATGTAGGCTGCCTCCGCCGCGGTTGCGATAGCATTGTCTTGCCGCTGGCTAATATCCAGCCCAAGCTGCTTCCTCGCTCGCGCACAGCCCCACCCCTCGCCCCCCGCCCGTGGGACAGGCAGGGGGAGGGGCCGCCAGTCCTTCTGGTCTTTTTTAGAGTGCGCGCACCTCTGCACGCACGCACCACTAACCTCAAACACGCATTCACACCTGCGTGTGTTTTTGCATTTCCTTTAATAGATTTATACTAAAGATAAACTGTATGTTCTTCTACAAATTATTTTAATTGATAATTCATTTGCT
>NC_051409.1:1818465-1818984 GCF_015228065.2 Penaeus monodon | reverse complement strand
AGTTTTAACGAGGTAGTTTTACATTCTAAGAACTGACAAGAATACAAGATAATGCTATTTTCCTGTAAAGTCCTGAAATGGCATCACCTTTCTGAAAATCTGTCCGAAAAAACTCTGCGCTACGAGCTCTTTGGTTCTCTCTGCGGGTCTGAATCAACTACCTATAGTAGAAGTTGTGGGTAATAAAGTCCTCGAGGCAAGTTTTCAATGATATAAAAGAAAAACTCTGGGTTCCTCACAGCCCTAGCAGTCTGCGTTGAGACTTACACTGAGCCAAGACCTTTCCCTATTTCCAGGTGATAATGCAAGTGACAAAAGCCTCTGTCCCCATAATAGAATTGCTGTGCTACGGTTGTCGCCACAGTTTCTACACCGTCTGCTGCCTATGTTTAATGTAGATAGAATATCCAGTGGAGCTTCGAGTACATCTTTTACAGTCAGCATCATATAGCATGTGGCCTTTGTAATTACCTGAAAAGGGACAATGTCTTATGGAATGCTTCTCTTTTCCAAGTGGAC
>NC_051409.1:1818105-1818186 GCF_015228065.2 Penaeus monodon | reverse complement strand
GAGAGAGAAAGAAGGAGAAAAGGAAAGCTATAGCTAGGTCAATAGATACAAACAAAGACACACACATATGAATGTGTGTGT
>NC_051409.1:1817259-1817449 GCF_015228065.2 Penaeus monodon | reverse complement strand
CCTTTCTTCATCGCAATACACTAACGCCAAAAGCTACCGTGTCTCGCAATATGCTTCCAGTCCCACGGCCTCCAATGTGCATTATCTATTATAACGGAGCTCCCTCAACGTGATATATAGCAAGGCAGTCATAGATTAGGTGAAAAAGACAAGTTTCCATCATGCTTCATGCTATATATGTATGTGCTCC
>NC_051409.1:1816994-1817156 GCF_015228065.2 Penaeus monodon | reverse complement strand
TTGCAAGTATATCATATGTATAACACTAAAATTTCAAATCGTCATGTCGGTATGGGAATTGTTCATTCCCTTCGGGGCCCGAACGTGTCATTTAGCTGGAATGCTGGAAGAGCAAACCTGTCTTTGCAAGTCACTCGAAGCCTTAAAGTGCGATAGTTAGCA
>NC_051409.1:1816582-1816730 GCF_015228065.2 Penaeus monodon | reverse complement strand
TTCTTCTTCAGCTTTGAAAAGTCCGTTGTTCCCAATCTGCACCATCCCTGCCGCTTTTGTGGTATTTGTGGCCAATTTCGTTCGAATTTGTCGAGGTCATCGCGCCGCTTGGTCTTTTGAGGGCCTTTGTTTGCATCATTGAAAAAGT
>NC_051409.1:1814508-1816077 GCF_015228065.2 Penaeus monodon | reverse complement strand
CACACACACTTGAATGTCGAGCAACCCATCATCATTTTCCCCTAGCTAACAAGGAACGATTAGGCCAGTTGATCTACCTTTCGGAAATTTATCTTGTTTATTTTCTACACTTATTTCTACTTTGCACATATCTTAATGGTTGACAGCGTCCTTTAAAAGCTTTATTATATCGATAACACGGGTATATTCGAGTTTGTCACCATCAATCACTTTGTAAACAAATCTCCGCTCTATGTATACACGTACTTCTTCAGACCCTTGTATCTGTAATAAAGCATTTGAAGTCAGGTGCCGTTCACTAGAAAAAGTAATGCGCTAAGGAGTTTCTGTCATGCTAATGAACGTAAGGTTTGAACACTGAGTATGATGCTCATTAAACCATTATACACAGAATTACTTGTATTAGTGATATTAATACAACCGCTTTCACTACCACTGCTACTGCAACTATGCTGTTCCTGTTGCTCCTGCTCCTTCCGCTGCATATTAATTATTGCCATTACGCTTTCTCTAGTTCGTGTAGGGAAACGGACTGGGCTTAATGGAAAATAATGTGACACACATTCGAATTCTCGGCCCAAGTCATGGCTTTGGGTTCGAACAGCGGCACCAAAGGAGGGAAATAACTCACGGCTTATGAGGCAACATTCCCAAAGGCGACTTTCTCGTCGAAGAGAAGTCCCTGCACGCTGCCTGCGCGACACCATTAATTCTGTTCACGATGATTTGCGTTTTTCATTTTTCCTCTCATGGTGGTCTCCTTTGAGGCCTCCGGATCTGTACTATGGGTTTTCTTTAGTCATCGTTATTCATTGTATTGATTGTACTTCCGTTATTAATGTTTGTAGATGTTCTTATCATTGTTTTCAGTTATAATAAGTATTATTTTATCAGAATTATGATAACTGTGAATGTTAAGATTTTCACTGCCAGCACAAACAAGGATGAAGCATGTATATCATGAACAGCCTTGATTTATCACGGCCCATCTTCGTGATTAACAATACATTTCATGAAACAGCATTTCCAATCGACCACTGACAACGCGTTTATGTGAAAGATATAAAAAGTTGTGCGGCGGGCGATGAAGGAGCACACACGAACTGTTTAACGAAACGAACAAACGAGCAAGCAGCAGAAACAGGTTCGGTAGGATAGTTGGTCGTCGCGCGCTTGCCTCTCTCGAGCAGCGATACTCCGACTTGTGTCTAAGCTCGACGCCGGGCTGGCCGTTCTGCTGGCGTTATGCACCGCCCGGCCAACCGCATTCCTCGGCGTCTAATTAGAGAACTCTCCCTCTCCGTATAACAACCTCAACCTTTTATCGCATTACGTTATCATTAGTTCACCTTTTTTATTCATAAATTACATTTTTTTTCATCTTTACATTTGTTTGTTCACTTTACTTTCTTACCATCTTTACTCCCTTGTCCTATTCTACTCCGGAGTAAACTATACTCTAGCTTGAGGCTACTTTCACCTCTCTTCCTAAACGCGGTAATTTTCGTGAGAAATCGCTTGGTCAGCGGCTTGCTCCGGCTCACGACCGTCGATAATAAAAAAGAACTA
>NC_051409.1:1813889-1814203 GCF_015228065.2 Penaeus monodon | reverse complement strand
TGCCAGAAACCCTCGTTGCATAGTACCTTTTAAGGTATTTTGAATGTTAAGGACAGCTATTTCATTGACACATTTACACAAAAGTATTCCAATTCGCTGAAATTACAGTTTAACATATCAAAGCCTCGACCAGTTTCATATTTTTCTTCTTTCTTTTAATTAGAATACCGATTTCCCTCATAAGCTTGTTATTGTTATTTCTTTTATATTTCTTATTATCCTCATAGTCATTGTCAAAGTATTGCATATCGCTGCTGATAATAGCTATTGTTTTCAGATTACTATTGTCAGTAGTTGTTGTAATGGATTAGGTG
>NC_051409.1:1813257-1813603 GCF_015228065.2 Penaeus monodon | reverse complement strand
ATATTCAGTTAACGTTACTCATTTAGCTGCAGTTAACACACAATAGATATAACTTAATTAAAATCCCTTACAATGAGAGGCAAAGTACCGTACCCGTGTCCGCCAGAAATCATAGAAGGATATACACACATTGTTTGATAGATGCTGTATCCGATTTATTATAGCGATATGTACGCTGATTGATGTAATGTATGCAATTAATTTGTTTGAGCGTTCACACATGCCTGTGTTGCGAACGATTTAACTTTTCATTTTTAGACACTAATGAAAAACTACTGTCTGTTGTGAGATGCGAGAGCACACGAGATTCATTACTGTTAGATAGCTGTAACGGCAGGTGTGCGTG
>NC_051409.1:1811064-1811665 GCF_015228065.2 Penaeus monodon | reverse complement strand
TTAAACTAAACGATGTCCCATATCTTCCAAGATATCGGCAACCACGGGCCCCCATTCTTTCTTGTGCGTCGTAGCTCTACAGAGTTGCACTTTTGATGTGTCACCACAAGATTTACCAGACAGTCCAGGTACTCTCCCCTTGGTCTTCCTCTTCCTTGTGTTCCTTCCAGCATTCTCATTATGATCAAGTTCTCCGTCTCTTTTATCTTAACATGACCAAAAAACTCCAATTGTCTTTCTCTGACTGTCCTCATCAACTCTCTGTTCTCCAATACCATCCCCACGTTTCCATTGCCTCCAGACTCTTCACTATTGGTGTTGACAAAGTCCAACACCATCTAATAGTGTTGACCAGATGTGAGTTTTTATGAGGGTTTTTCTTGTTTTTCTTGTGAGCTTCCTGTTTGTTAGGAACTTCCTTGTGTTGCCAAATGGGTTCTTTGCAATTTCTATTCGCCTCTTAATTTCTGCCTCACATCTTATTACAACTCTTGTTATATCATTAAAACTCTCTACCTGTTCTACTGCTTGGTTTCTACACCTCAAGTCAATTCTCAGTCCTTGTACATTCTTCAACATCACGTTTTTCTTACTTTGATAG
>NC_051409.1:1801728-1802478 GCF_015228065.2 Penaeus monodon | reverse complement strand
GTACTGTAAACGATTGATATATAAGACTGTCGTCGTTGCTTAACAGTCGTTTTTAGAATCATCCAGTTTTGTTGTTTGTTGTTATTGCATGTTATCTATCATACGGTTTTTCTTGTTTAATCATATAAAACAAAAAGATTTTTGCCACTTTTTATTCTAGTCATACCATTAGCGTCGTCGTTCCGCCGTATAACTGACACAAATGGCTTCAGCAACATGAATTCCTGCTTCACGAGAGGAGCCGTTGCTTGATCAAATAACCCCGACCGCGCACGGGGGCCTTCTGGCCAAGAGCTCTGATTCCTGTAATGCCTTCGCCGTCCACTGCGCCTTTGTTCTTGCCCCATTCGTCCTTGTTTCCCGAGGAAGAAAATAGGGGTTATCGCTCGAGAAAACGTGATTAACGCGCACCATTAGTCCTAAAAAGCGGGAGATAAAAAAAAGTCATGTAGGCTGCCTCCGCCGGGGTTTTGCGATAGCATTGTCTTGCCGCTGGCTAATATCCAGCCAAGCTGCTTCCTCGCTCGCGCACAGCCCCCCCCCTCGCCCCCCCCCGGGGGGACGGGCAGGGGGAGGGGCCGCCAGTCCTTCTGGTCTTTTTTAGAGTGGCGCGCACCTCTGCACGCACGCACCACTAACCTCAAACACGCATTCACACCTGCGTGTGTTTTTGCTTTTCCTTTAATAGATTTATACTAAAGATAAACTGTATGTTCTTCTACAAATATTTTAATTGATAATTCATTTGCT
>NC_051409.1:1801041-1801561 GCF_015228065.2 Penaeus monodon | reverse complement strand
AGTTTTAACGAGGTAGTTTTACATTCTAAGAACGGGACAAGAATACAAGATAATGCTTTTTTCCTGTAAAGTCCTGAAATGGCATCACCTTTTTGAAAATCTGTCCGAAAAAACTTGCGCTACGAGCTCTTTGGTTCTCTCTGCGGGTCTGAATCAACTACCTATAGTAGAAGTTGTGGGTAATAAAGTCCTCGAGGCAAGTTTTCAATGATATAAAAGAAAAACTCTGGGTTCCTCACAGCCCTAGCAGTCTGCGTTGAGACTTTCACTGAGCCCCAAGACCTTTCCCTATTTCCAGGTGATAATGCAAGTGACAAAAGCCTCGTCCCCATAATAGAATTGCTGTGCTACGGTTGTGCCACAGTTTCTACACCGTCTGCTGCCTATGTTTAATGTAGATAGAATATCCAGTGGAGCTTCGAGTACATCTTTTACAGTCAGCATCATATAGCATGTGGGCCTTTTTAATTTCCCGAAAAGGGACAATGTCTTATGGAATGCTTCTCTTTTCCAAGTGGAC
>NC_051409.1:1800676-1800838 GCF_015228065.2 Penaeus monodon | reverse complement strand
AAATACAAATGACAAAACTTAGAGGGAAAAGCATATATGTAGATAAAAAACAGACCCCACAACAAATACACACAACACATAGAGAGAGAAAGAAGGAGAAAAGGAAAGCTATAGCTAGGTCAATAGATACAAACAAAGACACACACATATGAATGTGTGTGT
>NC_051409.1:1799810-1799965 GCF_015228065.2 Penaeus monodon | reverse complement strand
AAACGCCAAAAGCTACCGTGTCTCGCAATATGCTTCCAGTCCACGGCCTCCAATGTGCATTATCTATTATAACGGAGCTCCCTCAACGTGATATATAGCAAGGCAGTCATAGATTAGGTGAAAAGACAAGTTTCCATCATGCTTCATGCTATATA
>NC_051409.1:1799487-1799657 GCF_015228065.2 Penaeus monodon | reverse complement strand
TTTGCAAGTATATCATATGTATAACACTAAAATTTCAAATCGTCATGTCGGTATGGGAATTGTTCATTCCCTTCGGGGCCCGAACGTGTCATTTAGCTGGAATGCTGGAAGAGCAAAACCTGTCTTTGCAAGTCACTCGAAGCCTTAAAGTGCGATAGTTAGCAATAATA
>NC_051409.1:1798997-1799145 GCF_015228065.2 Penaeus monodon | reverse complement strand
TTCTTCTTCAGCTTTGAAAAGTCCGTTGTTCCCAATCTGCACCATCCCTGCCGCTTTTGTGGTATTTGTGGCCAATTTCGTTCGAATTTGTCGAGGTCATCGCGCCGCTTGGTCTTTTGAGGGCCTTTGTTTGCATCATTGAAAAAGT
>NC_051409.1:1798521-1798596 GCF_015228065.2 Penaeus monodon | reverse complement strand
CTCTCATCCAAGAAAGCAAGATGGTATACGACACATATAGAATAGTAACAGTATAGTAGCACAACAGAAACTCAA
>NC_051409.1:1796844-1798477 GCF_015228065.2 Penaeus monodon | reverse complement strand
CACACACACTTGAATGTCGAGCAAACCCATCATCATTTTCCCTAGCTAACAAGGAACGATTAGGCCAGTTGATCTACCTTTCGGAAATTTATCTTGTTTATTTTCTACACTTATTTCTACTTTGCACATATCTTAATGGTTGACAGCGTCCTTTAAAAGCTTATTATATCGATAACACGGGTATATTCGAGTTTGTCACCATCAATCACTTTGTAAACAAATCTCCGCTATGTATACACGTACTTCTTCAGACCCTTGTATCTGTAATAAAGCATTTGAAGTCAGGGCCGTTCACTAGAAAAAGTAATGCGCTAAGGAGTTTCTGTCATGCTAATGAACGTAAGGTTTGAACACTGAGTATGATGCTCATTAAACCATTATACACAGAATTACTTGTATTAGTGATATTAATACAACCGCTTTCACTACCACTGCTACTGCAACTATGCTGTTCCTGTTGCTCCTGCTCCTTCCGCTGCATATTAATTATTGCCATTACGCTTTCTCTAGTTCGTGTAGGGAAACGGACTGGGCTTAATGGAAAATAATGTGACACACATTCGAATTCTCGGCCCAAGTCATGGCTTTGGGTTCGAACAGCGGCACCAAAGGAGGGAAATAACTCACGGCTTATGAGGCAACATTCCCAAAGGCGACTTTCTCGTCGAAGAGAAGTCCCTGCACGCTGCCTGCGCGACACCATTAATTCTGTTCACGATGATTTGCGTTTTTCATTTTTCCTCTCATGGTGGTCTCCTTTGAGGCCTCCGGATCTGTACTATGGGTTTTCTTTAGTCATCGTTATTCATTGTATTGATTGTACTTCCGTTATTAATGTTTGTAGATGTTCTTATCATTGTTTTCAGTTATAATAAGTATTATTTTATCAGAATTATGATAACTGTGAATGTTAAGATTTTCACTGCCAGCACAAACAAGGATGAAGCATGTATATCATGAACAGCTTGATTTATCAACGGCCCATCTTCGTGATTAACAATACATTTCATGAAACAGCATTTCCAATCGACCACTGACAAACGCGTTTATGTGAAAGATATAAAAAGTTGTGCGGCGGGCGATGAAGGAGCACACACGAACTGTTTAACGAAACGAACAAACGAGCAAGCAGCAGAAACAGGTTCGGTAGGATAGTTGGTCGTCCGCGCGTTTGCCTCTCTCGAGCAGCGATACTCCGACTTGTGTCAAAGCTCGACGCCGGGCTGGCCGTTCTGCTGGCGTTATGCACCCCCCGGCCAACCGCATTCCTCGGCGTCTAATTAGAGAACTCTCCCTCTCCGTATAACAACCTCAACCTTTTATCGCATTACGTTATCATTAGTTCACCTTTTATTCATAAATTACATTTTTTTTATCTTTACTTTTGTTTGTTCACTTTACTTTCTTACCATTTTTACTCCCTTGTCTATTCTACTCCGGGAGTAAACTATACTCTAGCTTGAGGCTATTTTCACCTCTCTTCCAAAAACGCGGTAATTTTCGTGAGAAATCGCTTGGTCAGCGGCTTGCTCCGGCTCACGACCGTCGATAATAAAAAAAAAAACATTCTTCCTATTTTTTTACTTCTCTTCGTAAAAGAGAAAATTATGTACCATTTCGAGAATTTCGGGTC
>NC_051409.1:1796297-1796579 GCF_015228065.2 Penaeus monodon | reverse complement strand
AGGTATTTTGAATGTTAAGGACAGCTATTTCATTGACACATTTACACAAAAGTATTCCAATTCGCTGAAATTACATTTTAAAAACATATCAAAGCCTCGACCAGTTCATATTTTTCTTCTTTCTTTAATTAGAATACCGATTTCCCTCATAAGCTTGTTATTGTTATTTCTTTTATATTTTTTATTATCCCCATAGTCATTGTCAAAGTATTGCATATCGCTGCTGATAATAGCTATTGTTTTCAGATTACTATTGTCAGAGTTGTTGTAATGGATTAGGTG
>NC_051409.1:1795669-1796219 GCF_015228065.2 Penaeus monodon | reverse complement strand
TTGAATAGGTGGAAGGAAACAGAGCAGGAAAAAGAAGCAAATATTATTACAATGATAATAGGAATTCATTATTATCAATATCGTTATCATCGCAATCATTATTTCTTCGGTATCAATTTGCGACGATTATTTCCATTATAAATCCATAATTTTCATTGTCGTCAGTTTTATCGTCATGCAATAATCACAAAACCCCATTATTTTATATTTAATATTCAGTTAACGTTTCTCATTTAGCTGCAGTTAACACACAATAGATATAACTTAATTAAAATCCTCGTACATGAGAGGCAAAGGTACCGTACCCTTGTCGCCGAAATCATAGAGGATATACACACATTGTTTGATAGATGCTGTATCCGATTTTATTATAGCGAGTATGTACGCTGAATTGATGTATGTATGCAATTAATTTGTTTGAGCGTTCACACTGCCTGTGTTTGCGAACGATTTAACTTTTTCATTTTTAGAAGACACTAATGAAAAACTACTTTCTGTTGTGGAGGCTAGAGCACACGAGATTCTTACTGTAGATAGCTGTAACGGGCAG
>NC_051409.1:1792931-1793496 GCF_015228065.2 Penaeus monodon | reverse complement strand
TCCAAATATCGGCAACCACGGGCCCCCTTCTTTCTTGTGCGTCGAGCTCTTACAGATTGCACTTTTGATGTTCCACCACAAGATTTACAACATCCAGGTTACTCTCCCTTGGTCTTCCTCTTCCTTTGGTTCCTTCCAGCATTCTCATTATGATCAAGTTCTCCGTCTCTTTTATCTTAACATGAACAAAAACTCCAATTGTCTTTCTCTGACTGTCCTCATCAAACTCTCTGTTCTCCATACCTCCCCACGTTTTCATTGCCTCCAGATCTTCACTATTGGTGTTGACAAGTTGTCCAACCCCATCTAATAGTGTTACCAGAGTGAGTTTTTATGAGGGTTTTTCTTGTTTTGCTTGTGAGCTTCCTGTTTTTAGGAACTTCTTGGTTTGCAATGGGTTCTTTGCTTTCTATTCGCCTCTTAATTTCTGCCTCACATCTTATTACAGACTCTTGTTATATCATTAAAACTCTATACCCTGTTCTACTGCTTGGTTTCTACAACCTCAAGTCAATTCTCATCCTTGTACATTCTTTCAACTCACCGTTTTTTCTTACTTTGATAG
>NC_051409.1:1782839-1783232 GCF_015228065.2 Penaeus monodon | reverse complement strand
CCTTTTCTTTTATTCTGCATTTTAGCACAAATCCCTGAAGACACAAAGGACTACCCTAGCATACGGCAGCAGGAGAACACAATATTTTCGAATTTATCTCTGAGCCAAAAATAGTGTTAATGCTCCCAGAATTAGTTAGTTCTACTCGTACATAAGAACTATAGAAATCAAAGATTGAAAAATGAGAAAGAGGTAAAAATAGTTTAAACAAACCCGTTGCATGACATTGCAACAACGAATGAAAAATCAGTTATCAAAGTCTTCGCCACGCCCAAAGCTCACGAGAAGAGTCAAAACGGCTCTGCTTCGTAACTTCTTAGGAACTTTGCTTTATAAAGTGTGAGCATGCACTTTAAAGTTTGTCAGCGTGTACTTTGACGTAAAAAGACAAGT
>NC_051409.1:1782336-1782721 GCF_015228065.2 Penaeus monodon | reverse complement strand
TACTGGCATTATATTTTTGCAAGCTTTTAAATAATTTATATAAATGAATAAGCGTTAAAATCTACAATTCATAGAAACTTTCCACATACTTTATAAATCAAATATCCTCAAGCAACACCTCTTACGTAGCTCATTTTCCCACAAAAAATCCTCGGAGAGACAACGCGCACAACCATGAGGTAATTCATTGCAAACGTCTTTTAAAGCTAAATTAATGATAGAGTAGCTATGATAAGAAAACATGGTATTCATATACATTCAACATTCTGCTAACTGAATAAAAACAGATTACAAACCACATATTTAGGGTTAAGTTTTAAGTCATATAAAGGAAACCTATTTACCTCATTATATTCTGTTGGTATACACGATCTAATCTTCAGTA
>NC_051409.1:1782032-1782169 GCF_015228065.2 Penaeus monodon | reverse complement strand
AAAGGCTGGGGTTAAGAACTGTTTACTGGTAATAATGAATGAAAAATAGTTTATTAATACTGATTATTCTTCGCAATGATGATAATGATAACATTAATGGTAATAAAACAACATTAATGGCAATAAAAAAAAACAGG
>NC_051409.1:1781740-1781995 GCF_015228065.2 Penaeus monodon | reverse complement strand
CAATACTAATAGCAACACAACCACAATCCAATAGCAAAATAAAGCCTGTCCTTTGCATAGTGTAGACTCTCAAAGTAATTCGGAAGTTTTCCATCTAGGTGGTCCCTACAGATAGATGGGGCTAACATGAGAAATATAACATTTATGCATATCAAGCAACAAAAACGAGTCTTGACAACTCGCTCCTTACGCTCCACGAGAACAAAAAATTACTATTAGAACTCACAGTAACGAAAATATACGTCAGTCCCAAAG
>NC_051409.1:1781481-1781678 GCF_015228065.2 Penaeus monodon | reverse complement strand
CAGACAATTAGTACTAAACGCATCTCGGATCTCACTAGAGAAACAAAAGAACTGCTGTGATAGCATTACAAAGCGTAAGAGAAATGGGTTATCTTGAATGGTGCCATAAGCCTGTAATTCCTCGTATATCACAGCCCCGTAACAGTATCTACTACCCTGTCCAAAGCGATATTACCTCAGAATTTATCTCAGAACGC
>NC_051409.1:1780445-1780514 GCF_015228065.2 Penaeus monodon | reverse complement strand
GGACAACTCTCCCCCCCCCCCCCCGCTCTCCTCTCCTTCCTGTGCCTCCGGCCCGCCCCCCCGCACACA
>NC_051409.1:1780099-1780341 GCF_015228065.2 Penaeus monodon | reverse complement strand
CCCTGTTCAATAAATCCTTCCCCCTCCTCCCCCTTCCTCTCTCTCGCGTTCTGAGATAAATTCTGAGGTAATATCGCTTTGGACAGGGTAGTAGATACTGTTACGGGGCTGTGATATACGAGGAATTACAGGCTTATGGCACCATTCAAGATAACCCATTTCTCTTACGCTTTGTAATGCTATCACAGCAGTTCTTTTGTTTCTCTAGTGAGATCCGAGATGCGTTTAGTACTAATTGTCTG
>NC_051409.1:1779837-1780037 GCF_015228065.2 Penaeus monodon | reverse complement strand
CTTTGGGACTGACGTATATTTTCGTTACTGTGAGTTCTAATAGTAATTTTTTGTTCTCGTGGAGCGTAAGGAGCGAGTTGTCAAGACTCGTTTTTGTTGCTTGATCTGCATAAATGTTATATTTCTCATTGTTAGCCATCTATCTGTATGGACCCACATAAGGATGGAATAACTTTCAGAATTACTTGATAGTTATACTA
>NC_051409.1:1779055-1779440 GCF_015228065.2 Penaeus monodon | reverse complement strand
TACTGAAGATTAGATCGTGTATACCAACAGAATATAATGAGGTAAATAGGTTTCCTTTATATGACTTAAAACTTAACCCTAAATATGTGGTTTGTAATCTGTTTTTATTCAGTTAGCAGAATGTTGAATGTATATGAATACCATGTTTTCTTATCATAGCTACTCTATCATTAATTTAGCTTTAAAAGACGTTTGCAATGAATTACCTCATGGTTGTGCGCGTTGTCTCTCCGAGGATTTTTTGTGGGAAAATGAGCTACGTAAGAGGTGTTGCTTGAGGATATTTGATTTATAAAGTATGTGGAAAGTTTCTATGAATTGTAGATTTTAACGCTTATTCATTTATATAAATTATTTAAAAGCTTGCAAAAATATAATGCCAGTA
>NC_051409.1:1778564-1778955 GCF_015228065.2 Penaeus monodon | reverse complement strand
ACTTGTCTTTTTACGTCAAAGTACACGCTGACAAACTTTAAAGTGCATGCTCACTTTATAAAGCAAAAGTTCCTAAGAAGTACTAAGCAGAGCCTGTTTTGACTCTTCTCGTGAGCTTTGGTGTGCGAAGACTTCTGATAACTGATTCATTTCGTTGTTGCAATGTCATGCAACGGGTTTTTTAAATCTATTTTTACCTCTTTCTCATTTTTCAATCTTTGATTTCTATAGTCTTATGTACGAGTAGAACTAACTTAATTCTGGGAAGCATTAACACTATTTTGCTCAGAGATAAGATTCAGAAAATATTTGTGTTCTCCTGCTGCCGTATGCTAGGGTAGTCCTTTGTGTCTTCAGGGATTTGTGCTAAAATGCAGAATAAAAGAAAAGG
>NC_051409.1:1768480-1769082 GCF_015228065.2 Penaeus monodon | reverse complement strand
CTATCACAAGTAAGAAAAACTTGATGTTTGAGAATGTACAAGGACTGCGAATGAATGATGGTGTAGATAGAAAACCAAGCAGTTAGAACAGGTAGAGAGTTTTAATGAATAACAGAGTTGTAATAAGATGTGAGGAGAAATTAAGAGGCGATAGAAATGCAAGAAACCCATTGCAACACTATTAGTGTAAAGTTCTAACAAACAGGAAGCTCACAAGGAAAAACAAGAGAAAAACCCTATAAAAAACCAGGGTCAACCACTATAGATGGGTTGGACTTTGTCAAACACCAATAGTGAAGAGTCTGGAGGCAATGGAAACGTGGGATGGATTGGAGAACAGAGAGTTGATGGAGGAACAAGTCAGAGAAAATACATTGGAGTTTTGTGGTCATGTAAGATAAAAGAGACGGAGAACTGAGCATAAGCGAAGAATCCGGAGAGACACAAGAGAGGAAGACCAAGGGGAGTGTACGGACTTGCTGGTAAATCTTGTGGTGCACATCAAAAAAGTGTGCAATCTGTAGAGCTACGACGCACAAGAAGAATGGCACGGGCTCCGTGAGTTGCCGATAATCTTGGAAGATAGGGAATCGTTAGTTTAA
>NC_051409.1:1764839-1765775 GCF_015228065.2 Penaeus monodon | reverse complement strand
CTACATAACGCACACTGCCGTTACAGCTAGTTTAACAGTAAGAATCTCCGTGTTCTCCTCGCATCTCACAACGACAGTAGTTTTTCATTAGTGCTAAAAATGAAAGTTAAATCGTCGCAACAAATGGTAATTTGTGTGAACGCGTCAAAACAAATTAATGAAGAAATACATCAATCGCGTACATATCGCATAATAAATTCGGATACAGAATCTCAAATCAAACAAGTGGTAATCCTTCTATGATTCTGGGCGGGACACTGGTACCGGTACGTTTGCCTCTGATGTAAGGGATTTTAATAAAGTTTATATCTATTGTGTGTTAACGCAGCAAATGAGTAACGGTAACTGAAAATTGATATATAATAATGATGGTGTGATATTGCACAATGACGTATTAAACAACTGACGCCAATGAAAATTATGGATTTATAATGGAAATAAATCGTCGCAAATCTGATACCGAAGAAATAAGATTGCGATGAAATCGATATGATAATAATGATTCTATTATCATTGTAATAATAGTTGCTTCTGTTCTGATCTGTCCTTGACACTATTCAAATATCATGTCATCATTAAAACTATTATTAGTATCAATTACCGTTCGTTTATATGAGGCTGCCACATCATCATCACCAAATCCATTACAACAACTATGCCATAGTAATCTGAAAAACAATAGGCGTATTATCAGCAGGATAAGCCAATACTTTGACAAGGACTATGAGGTAATAAGAAATATAAAAGAAATAACAATACAAAGTTAGAGGGAAATCGGTATTCTAATAAAGAAAGAAGAAAAATAGAAACGGTCGAGGCTTTGATCGTAAAAACTGTAATTCAGCGAATGGAATACTGTTGTGTAAAGTTGTCAAGAACTAGCTGTCCTAACATTCAAAATACCTTAAAAAGGACTAGCAACGAGGGTTCTTGGCA
>NC_051409.1:1762808-1764545 GCF_015228065.2 Penaeus monodon | reverse complement strand
TAGTTCTTTTTATTAGCGACGCGTTCGTGAGCCGGAGCAAGCCGCTGACCCAACGATTCTCACGAAATACCAGCGTTAGAGAGAGGTGAAAGTAGCCTACAATGATAGAGATATAGTTCTACTCCGGGAGTAGAATAGGACAAGGGGTTAAAGATGTTTACGAAAAGTAAAGTGACAAACAAATGTAACAGATGAAAAAAAAGGTAATTTAGAATAAACAAGGTGAATAATGATAACGTATAATGCGATTTATAAAAGGTTGAGGTTGTTATACGGAGAGGGAGAGTTCTCTAATAGACGCCGAGGAATGGCGGTTGGCCGGGGCGCGCATAAAGCCAGCAGAACGGCCAGCCGGCCGTCGAGCTAGACACAAGCGGAGTATCGCTGTCGATAGATGGCAAGCGCGCGACGACCAACTATCTACCGAACCTGTTTCTGCTGCTTGCTCGTTGTTCGTTTCGAAACAGCGTGTGTGCTCCTCATCGCCCGCCGCACAACTTTGTAATCTTCACATAAACGCGTTGTCAGTGGTTCGTATGGAAATTGCTGTTCATGAAATGTATTGTAACACGAAAGTGGGCCGTGATAAACAAGGCTGTTCAATGATAATACATGCGTCATCCCTTGTTTGTGTGGCAGTGAAAATATTACATTCACCGTATCATAATTGAAAACTAATATATTATAACCGAAAACAATGATAAGAACTACTACAAACATAAAACGGAAAGTACAATCAAATACAATGAATAACGATGACTAAGAAAACCCATAAGGGGACGATCCGGAGGCACAAAGGAGACCACAATGAGAGGAAAAATGAAAAAACGCAAATCACGTGAACAGAATATTAAGGGTGTCGCGCAGGCAGCGTGCAGGGATTCTCTTCGACGGGAAAGTCGCCTTGGGAATGTTGCCTCATAAGCCGTGAGTATTTTCCCTCCTTGGTGCCGCTGTTCGACCGAGAAAGCCATGATTGGGCCGCGAATTCGAAGTGTGTCACAATATTTTCCATAAGCCCAGTCCGTTTCCCCTAACGAATAGAGAAAGCGTAATGGCAATAATTAATATGCAGCGGAAGCGAGATAGGAGCAACAGGAACAGCATAGTTGCAGAGCATGGTAGTGAAGACGGGTATTCATATCACTAATACAAAATTCTGTGTATATGCTTAATGAGCATCCTACTCAGTGTTCAAACCTACGTCATTGCATGACAGAAACTCTTAGCGCATTACGGTGTTCTAGGTGAACGCACCTGACTTCAAATGCTTATTACAGTATACAAGGGGTTATGACGATAGTACGTGTATACATAGAGCGGAGATTGTTTAAAAGTGATTGATGGTGACACCCTCGAAATATACCCGTGTTATCGATATAATAAAGCTTTAAAGGACGCTAGTCAACCATTACGATATGCAAATAGAAATAAGTGTAGAAATAAACAAGATAAATTCTCGAAGAGTAGATCAAACTGGCCTAATCGTCCTGTTAGCTAGGGGAAAAAATATGATGGGGCTCGACATTCAGTGTGTGTGTAATAGATGGATTAGATAAAAACGACAGATATAGATATGAAGATATTGGTTCGTGTGCACTATACCGTACACTATTACTATATGTGTCGTATACCTCTTGCTTTCTTGGATGAGAGTTATATGAATACAATAGATATACCGGAATGAATGGATGCACATAAATATGTCATGCATTCAGTCTTCATAATATTTCAAAA
>NC_051409.1:1762341-1762673 GCF_015228065.2 Penaeus monodon | reverse complement strand
CCCTTCCATGGAGTGGCACCTGCCGAAGGTGACCGGGACTTAAGGAAGGTAATCCAGGGAAGCAAGCCGCCAACAATCCCACGATATGAAAAACGTGTGAGTCAAGATCTATCATGTACCCCCCTGAAGACACATCCTCCCCTGCCAACCGCAGGCCAAGGCGGGGGTCGGGACTTTTTCCAATGATGCAAACAAAGGCCCTCAAAAGGACCAAAGCGGCCGCCCCGATGACCTCGACAAATCGAACGAAATTAAGCCACAAAAACACCAAAAGCGGCAGGGGATGGGGCATATTGGGGAACAACGGAATTTTCCAAAGCTGAAAGATAGAA
>NC_051409.1:1761721-1761883 GCF_015228065.2 Penaeus monodon | reverse complement strand
GAATGCTAACTACGCACTTCAAGGCTGCGAGTGACTTGCAAAGACAGGTTTGCTCTCCAGCATCAGCTAAAATGAACGTTCGGGCCGAAGAAGTGAAAAAAAACAATCCCATACCGGACATGAGATTGAAATTATGTATATACAATGATTATAATTGCAAAC
>NC_051409.1:1761347-1761586 GCF_015228065.2 Penaeus monodon | reverse complement strand
CGCCGTGGGAGCACATACATATATCAGCAGAAGCATGATGGAAAAACTGTCTTTTTCACCTAATCTATGCCTGCCGTGCTATACTCACGTTGAGGGAGCTCCGTTATAATAGGATATGCACATGGAGGCGTGGGACTGGAAGCATATGCGAGACACGGTCAGCTTTTGGGCGTAGTGTATGCGATGAAGAAAGGGTGTATTTCTTAGATCTTTTTCTCTCCATACTAGATGATTCTAAT
>NC_051409.1:1760291-1760507 GCF_015228065.2 Penaeus monodon | reverse complement strand
ACACACATTCATATGTGTGTGTCTTGTTGTATCTATGACCTAGCTAAGCTTCGTTTCTCTTCTTATCGCTCTAGGGTGTGTGTATTGGTGGTCTGTTTACTATACAATATGCTTTTCCCTCTAAGTGTGTTCATTTGTATTTTAGTCAAAACACACCTGCATACATAATACATAAGCTC
The DNA here is from genome assembly GCF_015228065.2 of Penaeus monodon. Taxonomy (NCBI): domain Eukaryota; kingdom Metazoa; phylum Arthropoda; class Malacostraca; order Decapoda; family Penaeidae; genus Penaeus; species Penaeus monodon. The sequence goes on along the minus strand of NC_051409.1, from coordinate 1,760,328 downwards.
CATATATAGAACAGAGAATCATGGTACGCCACATAAC
>NC_051409.1:1759674-1760168 GCF_015228065.2 Penaeus monodon | reverse complement strand
GTCCACTTGGAAAAGGAGAAGCATTCCATAAGACATTGTCCCTTTTCAGGGTAATTACAAAGGCCACATGCTATATGAATGCTGACTTAAAAATGTACTTCGAAAAGCTCCACTGGATATTCTATCTCACTAAACATACGCAGCAAGACGGTTTGTTAGCAAACTGTGCGACAACCTAGCACAGCAATTCTATTAGGGGAAGAGGCTTTTGTCACTTGCAGATCACCGGGAAATAGGGAAAGGTCTTGGCTCAGTGTAAGTATCAAAAGCAGACTGCAGGGCTGGAGGACCCAGAGGTTCTTTTATACATTGAAAACTTGCCTCGAGGACTTTATTACCCACAACTTTCTATATAGGTAGTGATTCAGACCCGCAGAGAGAACCCAAAGAGCTCGTAGCGACAGAGTTTTTCGGACGATTTTCAGAAAGTGTGATGCATTCAGGACTTACAGGAAAATAGCATTATCTTGTATCTTGTAAGTTCTAGTGATGGT
>NC_051409.1:1758254-1759467 GCF_015228065.2 Penaeus monodon | reverse complement strand
AATAATTGTAGTAAGAACAATAAGTGTTCTTTAGTATAAATCTAAAGGAAAATGCAAAAACACACGCAGGTGTGAATGAGTGTGAGGTTAGTGGTGCGGCGTGCGAGGTGCGCGCACTACTAAAAAAAGACCAGAAGGATGGCGGCCCCTCCCTGCCTTGTTCCCCACGGGTCAGGGTGGGCGAGGGGAGGGGGTCTGTGCGAGAGCGAGGAAGCAGCTTGGGCTGGATATTAGCCAGCGGCAAGTACTAATGCTATCGCAAACGCGGCGGAGGCAGACATCACATGACTTTTTTTATCTCACGATTAAGGACTAAATGGTGCGCGGTTTAATAACGTTTTCTCGAGCGATAAATAACACTATTTCTTCTCGGGAACCAAGGCCGAAGGGCAGAACAAAGGCGCAGTGCGGCGAAGGCATTACAGATATCAGAGCTCTGGCCAGAGCCTCGTGCGCGGTCGCGTTATAGATCAAACACGGCTCCTCTCGTGAAGCAGGAATCATGTTGCTAAGCCATTTGTGTCAGTTATACGGGCGAACGACGACGTAATGGTTGACTAGATAAGAGTGGCCAATATTTGTTTTTCTTATGATAGAACAGAAGAACAACCGTAATGATAGATACATAGCAAAATAAACAACAAAAAGCATTAAAAACTGCGGAATGATTACTAAAACGGACGTTTTTAGAAGCAAACGGACGACAGTCATTATATATCAAGTCGTTACAGTACACCTATCCAGAATCGGATTTGGAACTGTTTGTTCATTGAAAGCTCTTTTTCACACTAACGTTAGGACAGGCGCAATGGAGCCCAGCTCATCTCTTATGCGCCTCCAACAAGGGCTGATTCCAAAAAAGACAGCGAACCAGTGTTTACCTGCGGAGAGATTCACAGGCTGCTGCGGAAACTCCGCCGCGACATGGACTGAGAACGAATGGCCTTTAAAGCTTCCCTCAGTCAAATTAGGCGTTTTAGTGCATGTCACGGGGTGAGGCTTCAGCCAGCCTCGCAGGGCTGGTTGATCTTTTAATTCTTTTTATTCATGTATGTTACTTGTTATTATTACTACTTTTGTGTTGTTTGGTTTGGACGTTTTGCAGACGGTCTTTCTACTGGATGTCATTTGTATCATTTATGTCGTCTATGGGGCTTCTTTCTAGTTACTTCTCACTATCTATTATGTATTTATAACATCAATATATTGGTGC
>NC_051409.1:1757044-1757685 GCF_015228065.2 Penaeus monodon | reverse complement strand
AGAAGAGAGCTATTATTCTATTCGCTTAATATTACAGTAGAGCCGAGATAAATGTATAAACAGTAAGCGGGAAGGTTCTAATCGAAATGAAGACAGATTCTGTTGTCGGGTTCCGTGATCCCGTGCGGTTCCCGTGTTGTCGTTCCTGTGATCCCGTGTCTGTCCCGTGTCTGTGTCCGGATACCGAGGTTGTCTGGCCTGTGACCCGTGTTCTGTTCCCGTCGTCGTGTTTCCTGTGATCGGTCTGTTCCCGTGTGGTCTGTTCCCACCTGTGATCCGAGTCTGTTCCCGTGTCTGTGTTCCTGTTACCAGTGTCTGTTCCCGTTATGTCTGTCCTGTATCCGTGCTGTTCCAAGTTGTTCTGATGTACTGTGATCCCGTGTCTTTCATGTGACCGTTCTGTTCCGTCTGTTCGTGTCCGTGATCCCGTGTTCGGTCCGTGTTCTTGTTCCTGGATCCCGTGTCTGTCCCGTGTCTGTGTTCCATATTCCTGTGATCCAGGTCTGTTCCCGTGTTCTGTGTCCTGTGATCCCGTGTCTGCCACGTGTTCTGTGTTTCTGTTATCCCGTGTCTGTTCACTGTTGTCAGTGTTCTGGTGATCCGCATTCTCGTTCTGGATTATTGTGATTGTGATTGTAATG
>NC_051409.1:1756394-1756492 GCF_015228065.2 Penaeus monodon | reverse complement strand
TCTTTCACTCTTTCCTCATCTCCTCTCACAAGTAGATATACATAATATAGTCAAACGTTAAGTGAAACTATAAAAAATCAAAACTTGTAATGAGGTAT
>NC_051409.1:1752433-1752517 GCF_015228065.2 Penaeus monodon | reverse complement strand
AAATTTTAATATTAAACACCAAATATGTAATAAAACTATAAAATATGATTTCTCCTTGTATTTTATTTCAAAAAGTTTTTTTTT
>NC_051409.1:1750375-1750605 GCF_015228065.2 Penaeus monodon | reverse complement strand
GTTTACGTAGTCGACTTTATCTGCAACATAAAAGAATTCCTTGCCATTTAGATGGCTTGTTTTTCCATTCGTCTATTGCTTCTCGGCATAATGGACCTTTATGTTATGATCTTGTGTGTGGTGATCAGGTATTAATGTATTGATTACCATTTCAGCTTATTCATGTACCAATTGTTGTTTTCTTGTATTCTTTATTGGTAGTCTATGTCAATCGTCATTTAGTTACGTAT
>NC_051409.1:1750038-1750104 GCF_015228065.2 Penaeus monodon | reverse complement strand
GTCAAAAAAGTTCAAATTTTATATATCATTATTATTACATTGTTACGTATTTACATTATACATATT
>NC_051409.1:1749120-1749744 GCF_015228065.2 Penaeus monodon | reverse complement strand
AACTTCGGATAAGTTTACTAAAACCTCATTCATGATTGTACAAGGCGAAGGCAATATAGCAACACCAAACAAAAAAGGGTTATATCACAGTGGCCTCTTGAAGCGCTCGGACAGAGGCGGCAAAAAGATGAGACCGCACTTGGCCGATTATTTACGTGTTCTGTGGATTCCTGAGTCTTTTCCCGAGTAAGTTTCTTCCCGACTGTGAACTGGCGAGAGTTTACTCGTTGGAAATTTCTCGGCGCGTCTCCAAGCCGTATCTTACTGCCGCTTCAACGGGAGAGAAAAAATCGGCCTTCCGACAAGCGGAGAATACTTCTCCATGATTGAGCCATGCCCCGAGAAATAAAGTCCCGAGGGTAAAAACCAATGACATATTTTTCCCGGCGCCGCCAGGTTTTGTCAGCGCGAAACGTTCACAGAGGGGAATAAAACGGTTGAAACAAGAGATGCGAACGGAAGATAAAAAACGGCGCGACAGCAGAGGACAGCGCCTCCTGAACTGACGGGGAAATATTCGAAATGCATATTTGATGGACCGAAATTTCCTTGCAGTTACCGTCTCTCTTTTTTCTTCTTTTTTCTATTCTCCGGTTTCTCGGATAATCTTGTTCCCGTGTGCAC
>NC_051409.1:1748992-1749074 GCF_015228065.2 Penaeus monodon | reverse complement strand
AATGTAGCACGCGAACAAGAGCCCACATTTTTCTTATTGCTTCTTTCAGTGGTCCGAGGACACGCTCTTGCCGGGGCGGGCT
>NC_051409.1:1748468-1748878 GCF_015228065.2 Penaeus monodon | reverse complement strand
ATGGAGGTACGGAGAATATAACAACGGATGGAATTTAAAATGAAAGGAATAGCAAAGAAAAAGAGAATGATGACGAGAGGAGGAAAGGGGAGTAGGGAGGGTCGAAAGGAAGTAGAAGGAGACAGAATGGAGGAAAGGGAATTAAGGGAAATGAATGAAAGGATACAGGGACAGACGCAATAGGGAAGAGAAGAAAAAAGAAGAAAGAGGAAATGAACGAGAACGAAATTATTAGAAGGTGAGAGTGAAAAAGAGCACCCAAAAAAGGGATTAGCAACTTCCTTCTACGGCTTCTCCGATTTCAAAGTCGTCTCTGCCGGCATCGAGGTAAGCCACGCTAAAGCCGATTCCTTAACGCATTTAAGGGCAGGGATAAGGGGCGGGTCATTATGCGGGCGCACATGCCGCAG